>NC_092873.1:519423370-519690870 GCF_028372415.1 Notamacropus eugenii
GAGATGGAAAAGGGGCATGTGGGTATGTATTCCAGAGCTCAGGGGTCTATAGGAAATTGGGGTAGTATTGTTGAGGTATCCTCTTTTCTCCCCACAGCTCCCTACAGTATTGCCCTGATGCCTCATTATATTATCAGGATTAATCTGCATTCTAAGGAGATAGAAAGAGGCTGACTCTGGAATCAGAGATTCTGAGTTCAAAACCTACCACTGCCACTTAATATTGTTGTGATGATAGGAATATCCCTTAGCTTCCCCCAGGCTACAATTTCCTTCTCTGTAAAATAAGAGGGTTGTACAGAGTGGCATCTGAATGCCTTCCTGCTCTAAATTTAGGATCCTAAGTCTTTTAATATCTCTGGGCCTCAGTTTCCTTATCTGCGCAATAAAGGGGTTTGAATTATGTCTGAGGTTCCTCCAAACTCTAGCTTTATTATTTTATCCTAAGCTTTGACAACAGGAATAGTGCTCTGAGGACCAACTAAGCTAGAAAGGCTCCAAGGATTTACCCAGTGACAACAAACCAATATTTGCTAAGTGCCTAGTATGTGCTGGGCACTGAGAATATGAATATAAAAATGCAGCAATCCCTCCTTACGTTCTGATGGGGGAGACAAGAACATGTACACACATACATTTCTGGACAGGGATAGAGAGAGAGAGAGTGGATTTGTGATTTCACTGGCACAGGGATCTCTCTGCTAAAGAAATTCCCTTTACCAATGCATATAGGGACCTTCTCTTTAACTAAATAATTTTTTGGATATGTTCAGTGTGAAGATTTCTTTTGCTTTACTAGGTGTATTTGTAATGAGAGTTTTCTTTTCCTTTTCCTTCAATGGTGGGGTGAGTTGAAAGGAAGAAGAAATCAATTCTTCTAAATTAAAGATAATTTTTAAAAAAGAATGATTTATATTCTTAGATATTGGCATGTTTCATTGAGAGGTAAATGAAGTTTCTTAGGGTCACCCAGTCAGCATGTCAGAGGCTGTGCATGAACTCAAATCTTCTTGTCTTCAAGGACAGTTCCCTCTCCACCATCATCCAATCTACACTTACGTTTCCAGAAATATCATCTACTCCGCTACTACTGGGAAGAAAGTGTCCATCTGTTACTTTTATGAATCCAATTACCACTCTTTCAACTTTTTAAAGTAAATACCTCTCTTTGTCCACTGCTCCCATTACTATCGTCTTCCCTCATTAAAATATAAGCTTCGGGAGGACCGAGACTCACACTCCATTTGTGGATGTATCCCCAGTGTTCAGTTCAGTGCTTGGCAGATAGTACATGCTTAATAAATCTTTTAAAAATAATTTATTGCTCGCTTAGCACTCAATAAATCAAATGAGGGGAAAAAAACACTGGTCTAAGTGTTTTCCAGACATTAAGACACTCAATACATGATAACTATGAGTGAATGTTTGTTTATTAATTCATTGCTTAACTTTATATAGTCCTTTAAGGTTTTCCAATTCAATTCAACAATTTTTTTCCACAGCCTTGTAAGGTAGGCAGGGCAATTGACAGTATATCAATTTCCTTTAATAAATGACGGAAGTTTCATTCAAAGATCTTAAATAACTTGCCCAAAGTTAAAGGTTACCATAGCTACACTGGTTTCATTTGGAGATACCCTCCGTGTAATGGGACATGGATGGTCTTGGATCATTTGCTTTTCTGATCCTCAGTTTCCTTATTTATAAAATGGTAGAGAAGAATTAGATGAACTTTAAGATTTCTTCTCACACCAAACCTCCCTATGTTCCAAGTTCCCTTCTCTGTAAAAGTCCCTCCAGTGATTACTTTTTGTTATTTTGATGATTTCGTTCACAGTTTGTATACGATTGGCATTTGAGTCACTCCCTCTTAAATAGGAAAATAAAGACAAATTAATCTCCCTGGAAACCAGGAGCATTCTTGAACAAATGAAAAAGCTGCTTGGACAGGAGCTTTGGGTGGGCCTCCAGTCTGATCCCAGCCATTTGAGATTCTTCCTCATTGGCTAAAAAGGTCAGTCATATTTTGTGAAGCTCAGGCCATCCAGGGAAAACTTTTTTTGTTGAAAATAACAACAAGAAAACCCTCACGTACTTTGTAAACAGACGTCCAAGGTTTTCATGAAAGGTTTATGAGAACAGCATGGCCAAATATTCACTTTTGTGCAGAGGTACAAGGGACGGTGAATCCTGCTTGTCATTGGATGGAAAATTTATTGTTGCAGGTCTTGCATTCTCTCCCCACACCATGTAGAATGAAAGTCAGGTAAAAATTGGGAAGTGGCTGGGACCCCAGAACGTGGAATGACAGAGAACATAGCATAAAGTGTTAGCATTGAGAAAGCAAAATGGTGGAAAATAAAGCAATGTCAGAACAAGAAGTGACCTGAAAACATACAATAACAGCAGTAGTAAGTATAACTAACTTTAAGGTTTGTAAAATACTTTATAAATATTATTCCATTTGAACTTCACAAAAACCATGTAGATTATCCCCATTTGACAGATGAGGAAATGGAGACTGAGAGAGATTAAGTGATCTGCCCAGGGTCACACAGCTAGTCAGGGTCTCAGGCTGGATTTGAGCTTGGCTCCTCCTGATTCCAGGTCCAATCATCCAGCTTATGTTCTAATAGGGAAGGGCTATAACTTGCACATGGGTAAGTATATGCTCAATAATTTAAGGAGAGAGTGTTGACTATGAAGAGGATGTCAAAAGGCTTTTGGAAGTGATACCTGAGTGGAGCACTCCTACTAGATCTATTCTTACTTTGTTATCCTATGTTTTGGATATTTCTTCTGTCTTTCCTTCATCCAGGCTTCTGATCTATTCTTTATCCCTTATCCCTCTAAACCACTGTATGAACTGTCTCCTATTCTTGGAATGTTCTCCTTTCTCACCTCTGCCTCTTAAAATACTTCCCTTAGTTTTGTTTTAAATGAAGTCTCTCTAGATACCTCCCAAATCCACAGTGTCCTCACTGTCCATATCCCTAGATAATTTTTCCTTCTTTGTATGTCAACATATATTTTTTCTTGACTCACCTGTATTCTACCCTCCCCCCAGGAGAATGTAATCTCTTTGATTTCATGAACTCTTTCATTTCTCCATTTACATTCCTGGGACTTGCACCTTACTTTATGTATGATAGGCTCTTTATTTTAATTATTTATCATAGTTCTTGAATCACTTATGGATTTATTTAAAGATTAAGGCATAATTTGCATGACCTATAAGGATACATCCTTTCAAGGAATGTCTCTGATGAGGACTGATACTTAGTGACTTTAGTTAGAGAAGAAAAGTTATCAGAAAACATTTCAACGTCAACTGAATTTAATAGACAGCATTAGTTCCCAACTTGGGACATTTAGCCATTGTTTTCTCTGTTTCCTTAAGGACTTGGTGGCAATTTGCTAAGGGTCAGGAAGTAAGCTCTGAAAAAGAGCCTTCCAAATTTGATAAGAAGATAATTCAGTATATTTGGGTATTGTTTTTCTCATAGGACTTCAAGAAAACAACACTTAAGCAAGCGTTTTTTAAAAGTCATTTCCTTGTCATATTTTGAAGAAAGTTTGGAAGGTCTTACAAGGAAACCTCTTAATTGTCCCTTAAAAGTGGAATTGCGTCAGTGTGGATAAGACATAGTGTTCAAATTTCTCCCTGGGGGCTGTACACTTAGCTGTCCAGAGTTTAATTGTTAAGTAGAGAATTTTTTTTTGAACTATGTACCAGAATGATTGGCTACAGGAACTGACAATGTAGAAGTAGATCAGACTCTTACATCTATGGGCTTATAAGCTATTCTGCCCAGGCACTAGGGTTCAAGAAATCACCATAAACATGGTTAGATAGATAGTTTGTTTGTCTTGGAAAAAAAAAGAAAAAGGAAAGGAAAAAGGTTTGGCGATTTTAGTGGACTATAAGTTCCAAAGGAACAACAGGAAACAAAGATTAAAATGCTCTTGGGCTATACATTGAGGTTCATGGTTCTCAAAAATAAGGAGGATTCTGCCTTGGTTGGACAACATTCCATGTCTGAGATAGAGGATTCAGTTCTGGATGCCAAGTTATAGCAAGGACACTCACAAGTCATGGAGAATGCAAAGGAAGGCCAATGGAATGCCAGAGGGCCTCAAGTGCCTGCCAAATTAGAATATGATGAAGGGAGTTTTTGTGTGAACTTGGAGTCGGGAAGACCCGCATTCTAATTTTGCTTCAGATACTCACTATCTGTGTGCCCCTGGGGCAAGTCACTGGTCTTGTGTTTGGGTCAATTTCCTCATCTATAAAATAGGGATAGTAATGACCCCTTCTTCACAGAGCTGTTGTGAAGATCAGATGCTATCACCCTTGTGAAGCACTCCATAATCCTTAAGGTGCTTTAGATGAGCTACTATTGTTGGTAGTGTCAATCACTTTTGTGTCTCGCAATTCTACAGTACACATAAACTTTTTCCCTGGCTGTTCTTTTCTCAAGATGTTGCATTTAACATCTTCCAGCCTTTGCTGTCCTGTTGGCCTTGCATTTACTCTTTTCTCACCTCCATTGCCTAGAATCTTGTGTTTTTTTCAAGCTTTAGCTCCTGTAATGTTTGGAAGGGACTCTTTAGATACCTGCCCCCCTGCCAGCTGCTACTACCTTCTTATCTCCAGCAAAACTTTGTCCTTTCTATATGTTTTGCTTTTATTCGTCTGTGTACTGTTTTAAACACCCATTTGAATCTAAGATCCCTGAGGGCAGGAATGATTTTTTGTATGTATTTGTATTCCTAGAACATAGTACAGTGCCTGACTAATCATAGGTTCTGAAACAAAATGATTTTGGAATGAATGGATTGAGGATAAAAGATGGAATGCTCAGAGAAGCTGTCTTCAAATATGATTTTTTAAAAAGTTGATCATTATGTTTATTTTCTTCCTGTTTATTGTGATTTTGGCTTGTCTATCCTTTTGTTTTGGTAATTTAATTCCCCTTCCTTTTTAAAATTTTTTTTTTAAATTTCAACATTCATTTCCACAAAATTTTGAGCTCCAACTTCTCTCCCTATCTCTCCCCTACCTCCACTCCGTAATACCTTGCATTCTGATTACCTTTTCCCTCAGTGTATCTTCCCTTCTGTCTCATCCCACCCTTCCCTTCTCCCCATCATCTCTTTTCTTATAGGGGAAGATAAATTTCTCTGCCCCATTACCTGTATTTCTTATTTCCCAGTTATGCAATAATAATTCTCAATATTCTTCTAATACTTTGAATTCCAACTTCTCTCTCTCCCTCCCTCCCTACCCATCCCCACTGAGAAGGCAAACAATTCAATACAGGCTATATATGTGTCATTTTGCAAAAGATTTCCATAATAGTCATGTTGCATAAGACTAACTATATTGCCCTTCATCCTACCCTGTCCCCCCTTTTTTTCCCTATTCTCTCATTTGACCTTGTCCTTTCCCAAAAGTGTTTACTTCTAGTTGCTCCCTTCTCCCATTTGCCCTCCGTTCTATCATCCCCCTCATCTCACTTGTCCCCTTCTCCCCTACTTTCCTGTAGTGTTAGATAGATTTTCATACCAAATTTAGTGAGCATGTTATTCTCTCCTTAAGCCATATATGAAGAGAGTAAGCTTCACTTTCCCTCTCTCATCTCCTCCCTTTTCTCCTCCATTGAACAAGATCTTTCTTATCTCTTTTATGAGTGATAACCTGCCCCATTCCATTTCTCCTCCCAGTATTTTCCTCTCTCACCCCTTAATTTTATTTTATTTTTTTATATGGATATCATCTCTTCTGATTCAACTCAACCTGTACTCTCTATCTATGTGTGTGTGTGTGTGTGTGTGTGTGTGTGTGTGTGTGTGTATGTATAATCCCTTCACCTACCCAAATACTGAGAAAAGTCTCAAGAGTTACAAATATTATCTTTCCATGTAGGAATGTAAACAGTTCAGCTTTAGGAAGTCCTTTATGATTTCTCTTTCCTGTTTACCTTTTCATGCTTCTCTTGATTCTTGTGTTTGAAAGTCAGATTTTCTATTCAGTTCTGGTCTTTTCATCATGAATGCTTGAAAGTCCTCTATATCATTGAATGACCATTTATTCCCTTGAAGTATTATATTCAGTTTTGCTAGGTAGTCATTCTTGGTTTTAATCCCAGTTCCTTTGACTTTTGGAATATCTTATTCCAAGTCCTTCAATCCCTTAATGTAGAAGCTGCCAGATCCTGTGCTATCCTGATTGTATTTCTACAGTATTCAAATTGTTTCTTTCTAGATGCTTGCAATATTTTCTCCTTGACTTGAGAACTCTGAAATTTGGCCACAATATTCCTAGGAGTTCTTCTTTTTGAGTCTCTTTCAGGAGGTGATCAGTGGATTCTTTCAATATTTCTTTTGCCCTCTGGTTCTAGAGTGATTCCTTGATAATTTCATGGAAGATAATGTCTAGGCTCTTTTCTTGATCATGGCTTTCAGGTAGTCCCATAATTTTTTAATTGTCTCTCTTGGATCTATTTTCCAGGTCAGTTGTTTTTCCAATGAGATGTTTCACATTATCTTCTATTTTTTCAATCTTTTGGTTTTGTTTTATAACTTCTTGGTTTATCTCATAATCATTAGCTTCCCTGAACTCCAGTCTTTCTTTTAAAGAATGATTTTGTTCAGTGAACTTTTGAAACTTCTTTGCCATTTGGCTAATTCTGTTTCTTAAAGCCTCCTTCTCCTCATTAACTTTTTGGACCTCTTTTTCCAATTGAGTTAGCCTATTTGTAAAGATGTTATTTTCCTCAGTATTTTTGGTTCTTCTTTAGGAAGCTGATGACTCACTTTTAAAGCTCTTTTATGGCTTGAACCCATTTCATATTCATTTTGGAGGTACTGGAGACAGAAGCCTTGACTTCCTCTGATAGTATGCCTTGTTTTTCCTCATCTGAAAGGATGGAAGGAGACACCTGTTCACCACTATGATCTTATTTTTTTCTCTGTTTTGAGAATTTTCCCAACCAGGTACTTGACTTCTGAACCCTTTGTCAAGAGGAGGGTCCTAGTGCTCCTCCTCCCCCCAGTACCATGCTCAAGGTTGAGATTCAGATCAGCTGCTCAATTATCCCATGGGCTTTGAGTGGGGGGCGGGGCCACCACTGAGGGCTGAGGTTAAGATCAGTTGTTCAATTCCCCCAGGGGCTTTAAGCTGAGCTGCCTGGACAATGTACCCAGGCTGCTTCTGTGACCACCATAGCCACCTGCTGCCTGCTGCTGCTGCTGCCATCATTGCCTCTGCTACCACCTGGGGCCTTTTCCTCTTGCCCAACTCAGAAAGCCCTCCCACGCTGATCTTTGGAGCTTTCTTTGTCACTTGCCGGTTGAGGGATCTGGGACCCTCCCTGCTGGGAATTCTGCCCCAGAGGTCTGTTCAGGTCCTGTTCCTCCCAGTGCTGCATGGCTAGGACTGAGCTCTGCTCTGCTCAGTGTCCTGTGAGATAGACCTTTCCTGTCAGCCTTCCAGGTTTCCTTTGGCTGGAAATCTCTTTCACTCTGTTGTTCTGTGGCATCTGCTGCTCTAGAATTTGTTAGAGTCATTTTTTACAGGTATTTTGTGGGCTGTGGGGAAAGTGCTAGAGTATATACAACTTTCTACTCCACCATCTTGGCTCTGCCCCCTGTCTTCAAATATTTAAGAAAAGTCAGGAGAAAGAGATTCTGATTTCTTCTGTTTGGCTCCAGAGGCCATCCTACTTCTGACCCAGGAACAATGAGAAGGAAGTTGTTGAGAAGCACATTTATCTTGAAGCTGTGTGGATCACACCAAAATGTATCAAGTCCTCAAAGAGCTGGGAGCACCAGATTGTTTTGTCTCCTGAGTAACCTGTAGGTGGACCAAGAAGCAACAATTAGAGTCACACATTGAACAGTTGATTGGTTTAAGATTGAAAAAAGATCATGACAAAGCTGTACGTTGTCTCCTTATCTATTAACTTACATGCAAAGTACATCATGTGAGATGTCAGACTGGATGCCAGAATGAAGGTTTCTAGGAGAAATATCAACAGTCTCAGATATGTCGACAATACCATTGTGATGGCAGAAAGTAACAACAATTTAGCTTCTTGATGAAGGTGAAAGAGGAGAGTGTAAAAGCTTGAAGCTTAACATAAAATAAACTAAGATCTTGGAAACTGGTCATATCACTTCCTGGAAAATGCAGGAAGAAGAAATGGAAGGGGTATCAGGTTTTATATTTTTGGGCACAAACATCACTGCAGACAGAAACTACGGTCATGGAATCAAAAGACATTTGCACCTTGGAAGGAAAGCTATGGCAAATCTGGACAGCTGACTAAAAAGCAGAAACCTCACCTAGCTAATAAAAGTATATGTCATCATAGTTTTTTTCCAGTAGCAATGTATGGCAGTGAGAATTGGACTATGAGGAAAGTTAGGTGTAGTCAAATCAACATGTTTGAATTGTAGTTCTAGAGAAGACTTTTGAGAGTCTCTTGAATAGCAAGAAGACCAAATTAGTCTATACTTAAATTAATTCAGGCTATTCATTAAAAGTTTAAATATTGAAGCTGAAGCATAAATACTTTGGCCAGATAATGAGAAGATGGGACACATTGGAAAAGTCCCTGATGTTGGGGGGGAAATAGAAGGTGAAAGGAAAGGAGGATGGCAGAGGATGAGACGGATAGATTGTGTCATTGAAGCAGTAAACATGAACTTGGACAGACTTCTGGAGGTAGGGAAGGATTGAAGAGGCTGGTGTGCTATGGTCCATGGGGTCATGAAGAGTTAAACATACCTCAACAACTACATAAAAACAAAGGGCAAAATGTCCCAGTGGTGAGGGTTATCCAAAAATGGAATGGGTGGCAGCGGTATAAAATGGTAGGAATATCATCCCTGGAGAGTTTCAAACAAGGGCTAATCAGTTGTTATGTGGTGTGAATTCCTTTTCATAAATGGTTTGGACTAATTGGATGCTGAAGTGTTTGCAATGCTGAGATCCCATAATTCTGCATTTCAAGGAACATCTGAGACTTTTCTACATTTTTTTCTTTCAAAAAGCAAAATTTTAGTTCTTTGTGAACATCTTTGAGGATTTATGGATCCAAAATCTGAGTCATGGAATAACTTCCCAAACTTATTTTCAATTAGAATCCTTTTATAGTTGTGGTGGTGAAGTGGAAAGAGCCCTGGGTTAAAATTCTGCCTCTGTCACTTACTGTCTATGTGAACTTGGAGAATTCAATTATCTTGTGTGGGCCTCAGTTTCCTCATCTGTCAACGGGTATGACATCTGTCAGAGGCAATGTGACATAATGGAAAGGGAACAGGCTTCCAAGTAAGCAAAAGCTGAGTTTAAGTTCTCCCTCTAACTCATCCTGCCTGGGAGACCTTGGGTAAGGATGTCTCATAACCTCTCAGGATTCCAGGAACCTCCCTAATGCTGGAAGTTACAAAGCAGGTGCAGATCTGCATTAGTTTAGAGAGTTTTTCCTATGCCAAGGAAATCAGAGATCTGCTCCAAAAACATCTTCCTGTCCTAATTTATAAGGTCATTAAGATAAAATGATAACATATTCAATCACAGATTTGAAGAGACCTCAAAGAGTATCTAGCTCAGGGGCCTTCAGCTTTTTGTTGCACGGACCTCTCTTGGGCTGTCTATTGAGCCTATGGACTTCTCAGAATGTTTTTAAAGGCACTATATATATATATATATATATATATACACACATAATGACAAGGAAACCAATTATATTGAAATGTAGTCATAAAAATGTTGAAACAAACACATTCATCAGCCCTCTGAAATCTGTCTGTGGAACCCATGTTAAAGATAGCTAAAGTAGTCTAACTCATTTTATAGATGGGGAAACTGAGGCAGATTAAGTAACTTGCCTATGTTCACCTTGTTGGTTAGTATCTGAAATAGAATTTAAGTCTAGATCTGCCTGACTCTAACTCAGAGGATCTATCACCATGCGATAGAATCTCAAAATTCTTTGTAAACATTAGCACTATATACATGCCGTCATCATCATCATCATCATCATCATCATCATCATCATCATCATCATCATCTTCATCATCATCTTCATCATCATCTTCATCAATTATACACCTCTTACTCTCCTGGGACATTCCACTACCCTGATGCAGGTCCTATATCCGATACCTAGATTATTGCATTAGCTTTTTGACTGGTGCTCCTCTCTCATGTCTCTCCCCACTGTAGTTCATCCTCCACGCAGATGTCAAATTGATCCTTTTGTAGAGCAGGAAATTGAGACATACACAGGAAGATCTGAATCCCATTCTTAAATCAGAGAGTGAATATTTGCTTTCCAAAGAATCATTTAACTTCTCTAATCCTTAATTTCCTTATCCATAAAATGGACATAACACTACACATACACACACATTTCTATGTTCACATATGTACATGCATACATATGCATATATAAATAAACATGCATGGTTGTTGTCCTTTCTTGAAGAGGATCAAAATGACATCACTATGCTAGAGTCAAGTTACACTGGGTCCAAATGTGGCTGATTAGAACAATATTAGCTCAAAATGCTCTATTACAGACTGGGCACAACTTGTCCATGTGAACATTTGGAGTGGATTCTCTAAATTTTGGCATCTCATGTTTCTTTTGATTTACTTCAATTCTGCAGATTCAAATCAGATAATGTGTGTAAAACATTTTGCAAAGTAGAAGTCATTTAGGATGATAGTCCTAGAGTTCTAGAGTGACCTCAGAGGACAGCCCCCTTATTTTGTAAATGAGAAAATTGAAAACTAGATGAGTCACGCTATTTGCTTAAGACAACATGGTTAGTAAAAGCCAAAAGCAGGATTTGAATTCAGATACTCTGACTCCTGAGCCTATGTTCTTTCCATTGTCCCAAGATACCTTTCTAAATCTTGCAGACATTCTCTCTATTGGCCTTTCGATTTTCCTCACCTACTTTGCTTCAGGTCTTGGAGAAAAGAGGCTCTTTGGATGTGACTAGCAAGAGAAACCAGCCACTTCCATCAAAGTGACCCCTTTAAGGGTCCCCTGGCTAGCCGAGAGACAGCTTTTCTGGACAGATGTTCCTTTTTAGTCTCTTCTTCTTGCCACCTTTGAGCCAGTTTTGAGTTGATTCATATAATTACCTAATACAAAGAGGCAACATTTAAGTATCTACTTATTCATACTTACATTAGAATTTGGAGGTGGGATAGGGATAGAAATTATTAGCTAAAATAGG
Source organism: Notamacropus eugenii (assembly GCF_028372415.1). Lineage (NCBI taxonomy): Eukaryota > Metazoa > Chordata > Mammalia > Diprotodontia > Macropodidae > Notamacropus > Notamacropus eugenii. Next base: position 519,434,630 of record NC_092873.1, read on the forward strand.
GCGAGGGGATTATCTGTGTATTTTGCTTATTCATTGTCTCTAATTAAGGCACTTATTTTTTTCCTCCCCAGGAATCAAAGTCAGGTTCACTGGTCCATAGTCTGCAGATTTTATTCTCTCTCTCTCTCTCTCTCTCTCTCTCTCTCTCTCTCTCTCTCTCTCTCTCTCTCTCTCTCTCTCTCTCTCTGTCTCTGTCTCTCTGTCTCTCTTTGTCTCTGTCTCTCTCTCTGTCTCTGTCTCTATCTCTGTCTCTCTCTGTCTCTCTCTCTCTCTCTCTCTCTCTCTCTGTCTCTCTCTTTCTCATCATGACATTTGTCCATCTCCAGTCACATGATACTCCCTTTCATTTTACATGATCCTTCAAATATCACTGAGAGGCTCAGCTATGGCACCTTCCATTTATTTCTTCAAGTACCTTAGGATCCTGTTCATCTTTACTAGATCCTCCCCTCTCTTGGGATTCCACTCCCTGTCAGTCATCTTGATTTTGTCATTTCCATGTTATTGATATGCCTAACATTCATGCTCTGTTACCCTTCTTCCATTTTCCATGATTTTCATTTTTTTCTTTTGAAATCTGTTGCTTGTGAGTTCCCTTTGCATCCACTTCTGTTCCTTCAGAAAAAGATTCCATTCTTGATGCCTAGACTAGGTGTCTATCTATAAACAAGAGTGATTCTCAGGAACAACTTCAATTTAGCAGGCAGGGGAGGATTATCTGGTTATGGAATTTTCTTGTACACAACTGGAATTTTTATTGCTGGACGATGACCCAACAAAAGCATTGTAGTATAAACAAACTCTATAGAAATCAAGGATTTCAAGATAAAGCATTTCTTGATCATTTGCCATGTGCCAGGACCTGTTCTAAATACTGAAGATAGAAATGTGAGCAAGCACATCAGTCTGTGCAGTCTAAGTGCTTATTTCTTAATGAGGGAAGACAACACACAATGGGAACTAGAAAGAGGTTATTGGTATGATATCATGATTTGGAAAATGTGGCTGTGATGTGACGTGCAGGGAGCTACTTCTGGGCAAAATAAGGTAAAAGCTCACTGACAAGGGCTTGGAGAGGAACCTCAGAGATCTAATAACAGAGACCATTATACAGAGCTTTAAAATCTGCAGAGCATCTTACATAGCTGATATCTTTAGACCTCACCACTCTTTCTCCTTCATCTAGTAGGCACTATAGGCATTAACAATATATTATTATTCCCATTTTAAAGATGAGGAAACAGAGACCAGAAGAGTTGACTAAGTTAACCATGGTCCCACTGCTCATAAATGGCAGAAGTGGAATTGGAGCTCACATCTGTTAGTCTAGTTCTCTATACAACATGTGAGACTTCTTTTCATTTTACAACCATCTGATTTTACAAATGAGGAAACCAGGACCCAGAGAATTTGTTCAAGGTCATGGAATTAGTAGGGATTGAAATTGACTTAAACCCATTGTGTTTCCTTATTCAGCTTGAATAGAATAGCCACATTAAACAAACAAATAAAAAATGGCCGCTACAGAAGCAAAACATACTGTACATGTACTGGACCAACTAACTGATTTAGTCAATTCCATCAGAAGACCTGAGAACTCCCTAAGAAAAAGTCAGCAAGATTGGTGGGTTGGCTAACTTAACTAGTCACCATCCTACAGTGTGTAGTCTAGGAAGTCTGTGTTTAGCCAAGGTTGCACAACTATGTAAATAGTATGTACTCTATAACTATGGACATCTGATTGATCCACTCTTTATTAGATTGTGGGCTTTTCAAGGATAGGGACTGGGTTTTCCCCCTTACTTTGTATCTCCAGTACTTAACATGATGCTTGGCACATCATAGGTGCTTAGTAAATAAGTGCCAACTGGCTTACTGAGTGACTCCCCCATATATCTTCAAGAAGTATTGTAAATCTTCACCCAGACTGTCTTCCCCAGGCCACTGTGAGTGTTTTCCCAGGGCTTCTTAGGACAATTCAAACAGCTGGTTATTTTCATCCAAATAACTAAACAGGCCATATGTTTAGCCACAGTCTGAGATATGTTTGGCCATGATTCAAAGGCCGAATAAAGCTTCACCACTGTTCTCCATCTCATTTGGAAACAACTAGTTTAGTAACTTGTCTCAGCTCATTGTATGTGTGGTAGAGAGAATGTGAGACAGACTGAGAGAAAGATAAAAGAGCTGAAGAGTAAGGGAAGGGAAAAAGAGGGAGAAAAAAGAAGGGAGAATATGGGAGCATCAAGGAGATGAAAGAAACAGAGATAATGGAAAAGAGACAGACACAGAGACACAGAGGGAACGGGAAGAAGGAAGAAAGTAAGAAAAGATGAAGTAAGTGAGGGACAAGCAGAGAGACAGAGAAATAGAAATAGAGACAGAGAGACAGAGAAAGCACTTCCCACTGCAGGGGAGGAAGGATGGGGGAGGAAAAGAAGGAAAATCTCCTACATAAGACTTCCCTGACCCTCCCAGTCGTTAGTGCCAACTCTGTCCTCCAAAAATTAGCATGTATTTATTTTACCTCTTTCTTTGTACTGACATACCAAATGCCTGGAAGTTCTGATTTTTTTTTACGTCCACTATGGACTTTCTTAAAATCTTATCTCAAATTCTCCCTTCTGCATGAATTCCCAACCCTTTGCCTTCACTGATAGTGCTTTCTCTCTAAAATTATCCTATATCCAATCAGTTGTGAAAATCAAACAAGATATGTACAGTCCTTTATACATCTTCAAATGCTATATAAATGCTAGTTATAATCAACAAATGTAATTACGATAATAATAATCTTGTAGGTATTTAGTTTTAACAACTTCAGGAGACTACCAATACGATTTTAGGGCATATCACACATAGTGTGACTTTTACCCACTAAGGGATTTAGAAACTCTCCAGGGAGCCTAAAATGTCCCTCTCTCAGGATCACTGCTCTAGGAAAGAAACAAAGTGGAAGAGGCAACCAGAGACATGAGACACATGCTTAGGTTCCCTTAGAGAACACACATACAGGATGCCACCATAACTACCCAATCTACAAGAGGCTACCTTCTCCCACCTCTCAAGCAAAAGTCCAAGGAGAGAAGAGTTCAGAAAAGCCTAAGAAGAGAAAGCACTGTGATTAGAGTCACTCCTTTTATGATGTCTTTAATAGATGGCTGTCTGTACTTCACTGGTCAGTCCTTTTCAATGCACCATCCTCCTACTGTCTTCATGGGGGTCAATAGAATGTGACATCTTCCCAAAGTGCCAAGACTCATTTGCCAGCATATGCTGCTCCTCGTGATGAGAGAACACATGGAAATATATGCCTATAATTGGAGAGAGCCCAGCTCCAAAGACAGAATATGGAATGTTGAAAGGTGACCCCCAATTTTTCTTTATTGGATGTGTTCTAGCCAGAACCCAGTTATACCTTTTACATATGAGTCAGTCAATCGTCCCTCACCTTACTTAATGTAAAGAGTGACATACTCTGGTACTGATATATTTATCAGGTAGAAACATCTCCATGTCCTCAGTAAATTAAAAGCATTTCAATTCAATGCAACAGGATACACATTGAGATTGTCCAGGGACATTTAGTTATATTACCTGGGTTTGTTATAAAATAGCAAGCCAATTTGGATGCTAGGATAGTTTGAGCATCTTCTAGGATGGAGAGAACACTTCCATCCAAGTACCTGAGAGAGAATTACTTTGGGAAGTGGGAGGTGAAGAGCCTCAGTCTCCTTACCTACCAACATTGGCCAGAAGAGTCTTTGTGATTGTGAAAGGTGAGAAGATTTGGACTTCTAATTGACATGATGGCAGCAGTAGCTGGGATAGCAGTAGCTGGTTATTGTGATTGCATCAGTTTCAGAGGACAAACTAAGGACATTGAGGAAGGGTAACTTTAAGACTTCACAGAGAGCCTAGCAGAAAGCTATACCCCATGAAGGGAAATTTTATGAGGTTCTCATAAAGAGGAGAAAAGAACTTCCAGGAAAAGAGCTTCTAGGAGTTGTTCTCCATTTTTGCTACATTGACCATAGTTTCCCTTGTGTCCTCTACATACTTGTTGGAGAATATGTTTTAGATTTCTGAAGGATGTATGTATCAACTGTTACTGATACAATACTGTAGAAAATACCTATATCTGAAATCTAGCTGTCTTTTCTGATTAATTAAAGTCAACAGATAATCATGGTTGGAAGAGTACTATTAGTGGCTCATGGGTAATTACATGAGAAAACTGTCTTTTTGAGATCAACCTCAGGTACTCTTTTTCTCCCATAAACCACAGTTAGCCCCAGTCACGCTGTCCCAAAAAATGTTTTTGCTCCCTGCCATACCACACTCACTGGGAATGTGCTTGCTCACCTGCAGTCACAGCCAGGGCTCATGTCTCATTAGCACCACTAGGCAGTAATTATCGAAACTCTCTGGTACTGCCTGAGAAATAGAAAGGTAGATCAATGGAACACAATATATATAATTTATGGCAGCAAATAAATATAGTAGCCTTGTGACAGATGTAAAGACAAGATTTTAGAATAAGAATTTATTAATTGGTAAAAATTGCCGGTAAAACTAGAAAGCAGTATAGTGGAAATTGGGCATAGACCAATGACATACCATTTACCAAGATATGGTCAAAATGTATACATGACCTAGATATAAAGAAAGATATTACAAGAAAACTTGAAGAACATGGAACATATCACTTTGACTTATGGATAGGCAAACATTTTATGAATAAATAAGAGATAGAGAGCAGAGTGAGATTTAAAATGTATAATTTTGATTACATTAAATTAAAAAAGATTTTGTACAAATAAAACATGTAGACAAAATCAGAAGGAAAGCAAACATTTTGGGGGTAAATATTAGTAGTTTTTCAGATAAAGATATCATACTTTGAATATATAAATAACTTTGTGGAATCTATAGGAATATGAGTCATTTCTCAATTGATAAATGGTGGAAGGATTTGAACAGGAACTTTTTAGATAAAGAAACCAAAATAATTTATAGTACATGGAGAATGTTCTAAATCATAATTGATTAGAAAAATGTAAATTAAAGAACCTGAAATATCATTTTATGTGTATCAGATTGGCTAAAATGATTGAAGACAAAGTGAGGAATGTTGGAAGAAATGTGGAAAAAATTGGGACACTAATTCATTGTTGGTAGAATTGTGAACTGATCCAACCATTTTGGAGAAAAATCTGGAACTATGCCCAAAAAATTAGTAAATTGCCTATACTTCTGATTCAGTCATATCACTACTAGGTCTATTTCCGAATGTGATTAGGGAAAAAGTAAAAGAACCTATACGTTCTAACATATTTACAGCGACTTTCTTTGTGGTGGCAAAGAATTGGAAATTGCAGAGATGTTCATCAGTTTTTGAATGACTGAACAAGTTGTGGCATAAGATTGGGATGGGATACTACTATGCTTTAAGAAATGAGCTTGATGATCTAAGAAAAACATGGATAGATTTGCATGAAATAATGAAGAGTGAAATGAACATAGCCAAGAGAACTTTATTTACAGTAACAGAAATATTTTTGTAGAACAACTTTGAGTGAATAAGTCATTTTGAGTATAATAAACACCCAAATTAACTACAGAGAACACATGAAGGAAAACACTCTCTGCATGCAGAGAAAGAGCTAACAAATATAAGTATGTATAGGATTATTTTATATTTATATACATAATTGTGTCTAATGGTAGTCTTCTCTAGGGTGGGGGAGGAAAGAATAAAAGAAAAAATAAGAAATTTGCATAATAACTTGATAGATTTGCAGTTTCATGTGCAAGCATCTTTTTATTATACTATGTAATGGAAATGCTTGTTTTATTCATAAATTTATAAAAAGGCAAGAAAAGAGTCCTCTGATTCTTAGGGTCTTTACAACTCTGCTGGGAGAAGAAGAAACCATCCTCTGGCAACCTGACTTATATGCACACATTCTGCTTCATTCTATAAAATGTAAACTCCTTTAATGTAGAGATTTTTAAAATCTTTTTTATCTGTTTCATAGTACCTAACAAATGGTGAGTAGTTAATGTACGTTTATGGTTTTATTGACTATTTGATAGGGAGAGGGATGAAGGGAGACAATAAAGACAGATAGAGATAGAAACAGACAGATGAAGAGATATAGATAAAGAGACAGACAAAAACAGAAACAGATGGACAGATAGAAAGACATACAGAGAGACCAAGACAGAGACAGAGACAAAGAGACCTAGACAGACAGATGCACAGATGGAGAGATATACAGAGAGACAGAAGAAAGACAGAGATAAAGAGACAGAGAGAGACAGAGAGAGGTAAGAGCAGAGATTAATAAAATAAGGATGACCAGAGCTAGGAAGGACCTGAAAACCCAAAAAGACTACATTTCCATCTACCTTCAGATGACTTCCTGCGTAGCCCATAGCACAAGATCATAGAATCTTTGAGGTGATTTATTCCAACCCCCTTTGACTGAACTGATACCTTCTACAATACCCACAGAGGACAGCCTGCCCAGTCTCTGTTTTATCACTTCTGGTCAGGTAAATACATCTTATTCATCTTCCACTCTTTTGAAATCCCTCCTCCCAACACCACTTAGAAGCCTATTTCCTTACTGAGATATCTCTAATTGTTGGGAATTTTCCTTTCTTGTTGAAAACAAATCTCCTTCCCTGGAACACCTAGTTCAATTCTTTTTTGGCAAGTAAAACATGCCTCATCACTCTTTGAAGGTACAACCTTTTAAATACTTGAAGACAGTCATTACATCTCTACTAAGTTTTTTCTTCTAAGGCCAAATGCCCCCTATTGCTTCAGTCAACCCTCTTATGGCAATGCTTCAAGTCTCTTTTAGCTCTTGGTTGTCCTGGGGACATAATTCAGCTTGTCAGTTTCCCTCCTCAAGCATGATGTCCAAAGATTAGCACAGCAGAGAAACCTAAGGCACAGGACCACAGGGCAAGATCCAAGTCCTTTAATTTGGACAGGATACTTCTGATAATACATCCTACCATCTCATAGCTCTTTTTTGAGGGGAGGTTGTCACCATGTCATACTGACTCACAATAAATGTGCAAGCTGGCTAAAATGGCCAAGTCTTTTTTTTTCATGAAAACTACTGTCTAGGCAATGTCTCTCCCCCATCTTGAACTTGTACAAAACTCTACATTTTCAGATATGGCTAAGAACCTCCTCTAAGGTCCTACTCTCATGATGCATCATGGTGCTGGACTTGACTCTGAGCTCTCAAAAGCTCTGCTAGAGAAGTTCAAGCTTAGAAAGCTCTTCCCAGATAAAGAGATTTCTGGTATGAGGCCAACAACAAACTATGAGTTTGACTCGAAAAACTGACCTGGCTAATTTCATTAGAAAAAGAGGGCAGGATAGTAGAGGGAGCTCTAGAGTTAAAGCTGGCGCACCAGGGTTCAAATCTTGACTTTTACTTGCTGTCTCCATTGTGAATCTTTGTTCCTCATTTCTCACATGAACAAGTAGGACTAGATGGCTTTGTGCTAGAGAAGGATATGGCAAACTACTCCAGGATCTTTGCTAATAAAATCCCCCAAATGGGGTCACAAAGAGTCAGACATGACTGAAACCACTGAACAATGACAAGATCTCTTCAGCTCTAAATCTATGATCCTATATTGCCCATTGGATACCAACCAGCTGACTAATCATAATAACCACAGGAGCTACTAAAGCTTTGAAAATTTGTAATATGTGTCTGTCTAGGGAAGTACCCACACTCATGGAATCATGGGTATTTTGAAGCACATAAACACAAAAATCAGAACATAAGACACAGCCTGTTGGGCTAGATTTATGGGGCATCCAATACGATATTCTTTCTCTAACTAAGGCACGCTGAGTGAATATGCTGTTTCCTGAATTCAGTAACTCATTTTCTTGCAAGTATTCCTTTTCAGAGGTTGTCCCCCACATGTACAATGCGTTTTCCCTTCCCCTCTGCTAATAGAATCCTTAGCTTCCTTTGAGGTTCAACCCCTGTTCTGATTGTAATGGGACAACATTCCTGTTCCCTCTCATTAGTAGTTTTCTCTCCATCACCCTCAGATTATCATGCATATACTTTTCTGTTTTCAGGTTTTATTTCTCTTCTTTGCATAATAGAATCTTCATGAAGGTCAGAAGGGTGATTTAAAAAAAAAATTGTCTTTGTATTCCCAGAACCCAGTACAGTGTCTCACACATAGTTCTTAAAGATGTTTATTGAATTAGATGGGATGGGATTGGTTTTGACTGGATTGTGTTGGTTTTGATTGAATTGGTTTATAATGAATGGGTTTATGATTTCTCTCTATGACAACTTCCAAGGCTAGTGTGCAATTCCCTTTATTAACCCATTATGGAACTATCATGATTGGTTAATGGCTCCCTGTCAGGGAAGTGAGAAAGGGGATTTTTGTTGCTCCAGAAGGGGGATGAGATGCTCTCTGATGTTCCTTCCAGTTCTGTGAAATATTTGTTGAATTGACTTTAATCAAGTCCCTCACAAGTGGTCGTTGACTCTAATTTGATTACTCAAATATTTACCAGACCTCCAGTGATGGGGAGCTCACTATAAATCATAAGAGTTTTCAATCCATTTTTGAAGTTTCAGGAAGTATTTCTTTTGTTTGTTTCCTTCTCCCTATCCCCCACCCCTTTTCAGGAGAGGAGGCATGGACTGATGGAATGGACCTGGATTTTGATTCAGAGGTCCTAAGTTCAAATCTCAGATCTTCTACTTACCTGCTATGAAATCTAAGGTAAAGTTCCTCCATCACTTTCCCTCTCTGGGTCTCAGTTTCTTCATGTGTAAAGTAAATGGATTGGGCAAGAGGATTCCTAAGGCCCCTTTTAACACTAGAGTTGGTGAACCTACCAAGCTGTAAAGATTTCAAGAGTGGGTCTGATAATGGCCTATATCCATTGTCAAGACCAGCCTAAGTGTTGAGCAGGAAATGGATAAAGGTAATGGATTTTTTCAGCCATAGAAACTCTAAAGAGCATCTGTCACAGCAAGGCAGGAATGTAATCGGCTTTGTAAGGGGATGAAATGCTAGAAATATTAAAATTCACAGAAGGTGGGGTGGGGCCAGTTACTAAGACCCTCAGGAGTCTGGCTGAGGACTGTTGATTTGATGCAGGAATATTGATTGGGAAGTGATGTGATGAAAGCTACATTTCCAGGAGATTAATCTACCTATGGTTTGTAGGATGGAGCATGGATAGAAAGGAGGCAAGAAGGTCAGTTAAAATCCATCCTTTGAGGCCTCATGCCTTTGATAAATGTATTTATCTAAACTAGAAAAGACAAGCTAATTTCTTAAAACATCAATGGCAAGGACTTCAGAGAATATCCTAATGGGCCCTCCTCCTTCTATTGTCTGTTATGAGTGGGATTCTATGGGGGATTTTTTTGCTATGTATGGTGCCTCACACAGGGCCTAGAACACTGTAGGACCTTAATAAATTATTGTTGATTGATTGGCAGAAGTTAGCTATGCCACCTATTACTTGGGAATTCTTTATAAAGATCATAGAGCTAAGAGCTGGAAGTTGCCCTAGAGGTCATTGATTCCAACTTGCTCCTTTGACAGATGGATAACCTGAGGCCCAGAGAGATTGTGCTTGCCTAACAGTATACAGTAACAAACAAACCTTTACTTCAAATCCTGCATCCTTTCCAACATACCCATGGTTTTGGAATGGTTATCAGTTCATATACAGTTGAAGTTAATAAATCAAGGTCTAAGGCTCTATATGGAGTCATAGAATGACATAATTAAAGAAACTCAGAGTTGGAAGGAACCTCATATACCATTAACTCTTACATGAGCCTGAACAGGAATCTTCTCTCCATCATCCCTCACAAGAGGCCTTCCAGTATTGCTTTTATACCTCCAGGGATGAGGAACTCACCCATTATGGAGGCTGTTTATTCCATCTGGAGGTGTCTCTTGTTAGGAAGTCGTTTCCTAACACCAATCCTAGACTTTCCTCTTGGAAAATTCTACCTACTGCTCCTCATCTTCCTGCCTAAGGGCAAGCAAGATAAGTTTAATCTCCTTTTCACATGACAGTCTTCCAATTATTTATGGATTTCTTTCATTTCACAGAGTCACAGAAGTTGAGTTAGAATCTGCCCTTGAAAAAAAAAAAAGATGTCCATAGCAGGTGGCCATATTGCTTGAAAACCTCCAAAGAGTACTCTTTTCTCCAAGGTTTCTTCAATGGATACTTATACAACATGGTCTTCATAAGGCCAATTTACTTGATAAGTTCCTGTGACTGGTGATGAACAAATTACTATCTCCTGCTCTAATACTTATGATTCCAAACTTCCATTAACCTCCCCCTAAATCTGTTCCTCATCCAAAATTTATTATGTCTATTAATGGTACCAACATTCATTCATTCAGTCAGTCAGTCGATAAACATTTATTAAGAACATAATATATGCCCAACACTAGGCTAAGTGTTGGAGCAAAGGAAGTAAAGGGAGAATTAGACCATCCTTGCCCTCAAGAAGCTCACAATTAGGGAAGGTGACATGCAAACAATTGTGTACAAAGAAGCTATTGACAAGATGAACCACAGAGGGAGGACACTAGCACTAGGGGGGATCAGGGAAAGTTTCCTGTGTAAGATGGGATTTTAGCTGGTGCTTAAAAGAAGCCAGGGAAGCCAGAAGGTGGCTTTGCCAGCATTCTAGGATTGGGGAACAACCAGGGAAAAATGCCCAGAGTTGGGAGACTGAGTGTCTAGTGTCCCTGAGTCACAGAGTACTATTAAACACCTACTATGTGCAAGACATCTTTCCAGTTGCTCTAGCTCAAAACCCCATCTTGTCATCCTTGATTCTACCATTTCCCTCACTTCCTGCAGTCATTAGTTGCTAAATCCCGCAGATTTACATCTTTTGAATGAACCCCATTCTTTCTGCTCACACAGCTACCAGGTTGTGTCACCTTTCACTTGGACTGTAGCAGTAGCCTCCTAGCTAGCTACCTCCACCCTCTTCTCTCTCCAAGCCAGCTATCCGACAGCTGCCAAAGTAAACTTCCTAATGCACAGGTATATCCCTGCCCAGCTCAGAAAGCCTTCAGTGGATGCCCATGACCTATGAAACAGAACACCAGCTCCTCTGCTTGGCATTTACAGTCCCCCACAGTCTGACTCCCATTTCCCTTCCCTTGTTTCATATCACTCTTCTTCAGGCACTCTATGTTCCAGCCAAACTGGCCATCTAACTGTTCCCTGAACTTGATATGCCATCACCTGCTGTCCCCCACAGTTGGAATGTATTCCCTCCTCTCCTATGGCTAAAATTCTTTTCTTCCTTCCAGATTCCACTTAGAAGCCACAAGGTTTCCTCCAATCCTGTTAGTGACCAGCTCTCTCCTCCCATCACATTTTCCTAGGGAACTTTCCCCCTTTAATTTCTCCTTTAGCCCCTTTACAGCCTAACTAGTGTCACATTCTCCTGCGTATGTACTGTGTCTCCCCAGAAGACTCTAAGTTCCATGTGGGTAAGATGTGTATGGTTTTTCATACCCAGCTCTGAGTCTTGCCCAAAGCAGATTTTTATTAAATTCTAATTTAACTTATTGACTTTGCACGAAGTACTTACACACCTGTAGAGTGAGAGTAAATTACAAATGTAAACTCTTGGCAATAAAAATGGTCAGTTCAGGGATATGAAAACTGAGCAGAATAAAGAGACTAATTCCCAAGGTCTCTTCCAGCTCTGACATTTGAAGTCTTATACTTTAAGATCTCTGCTCCTTTTAACATTCCATGTTCTGAGATGCCTCCCAGCACTAGCATCCTATGTTCTAAGACCCCTTTCTGCTTGTCATTTAGTCTTCTAAGGGTCGAGGTAAGTCAACAAGCATTTACTGAGTAATTATGATGTGCTACTATCATGTGAAGGGCTGGGGATACAAAGAAAGGCCCAAACTATTCCTGTCCTCAAGAAGCTTCTACTGGGGAGAGAGTCAACATACAAAAATCTACTTTTCTGCAAGATGTATATTAATGATGAAATCCAATATGGATAAATGCAAAGTCTTACAGTTGGGGAAAAGTTATATCCACCTTCAGCAGATGGGGGAGTCATGTGGGTAGAGCAGTAGTTCTGCAAAAAGTTGGGGGTTTTTTTGGCAGTCTGTAATCTTAATAGACCTTTTTAATATGATATGGTGGCTAGAAATCTAATGAAATACTAGGCTGTATTAAAAAAGGCTGAGCTTCCAGGAAGAGGGAGTTGTCCCACTGTACTCATCCCTCTTTAGGACACATCTGTGGCATTTTGCTCAATCCTGGTCACAACAGCTGAACAACATTGATAGGCTGGAGAGGAAGACAGCCAGGAGAGTGAAAGGCCTTATATCATACAAGTATGAGTCTAAGGAACCCGAGCATGTTTATCCTAGGGAAGGAAAGGCTTAGGGAAGACCCAGGAGCTGTGTTCAAGTATTTCACAGGGTGTCATGTGGAAGAGACAGTAGCCTTGTTCTGTTTGGCTCCACAGGGCTGAAGCAGAAGCAGCCGAAGGAAGCTGCAGAGGCCAATTTAGGACACACTTCCTAACATTGAGTGGTGAATTTCCTGGAATGGACCAGGCTGCTTGCTGGAGTGTTGGACTCCTTCTCCTCAGAGACCCTCAGAGGTCATCAAGGAGAGACTAGATGGTCCCTTTCCATGTATATTACAGCAGGGATGCCTTTTGGAATGGTTTGCAATTGATATGACAGAGAGGGCCTATCCAACTCTCAAATTCTGTAATTCTGTAGCATTTTTGGTTGTCAGGTCCTTGTAAGATTTAACTATTACTCTCTGTTTGTAAATAAATAAAGCAAAATTTGTCATCAAGGCCATTATTATTTTTAATAGAGAAATCATCTTCAAGGATGTCAACTCTGATCTATTTGTTTTAGTTAACGTGGTTCATTATTCATTTTCCCAAATCAGCTGCCTGAGACAGACCAAGGCTTTAGTGGAAATTAATAAGCTCCCATGGTAGATCAAGCCAGAGCCCAGAAGCATATGCTTTATCTCTCATCTCTTCAATTGGTATGGTTTATTCCCTTTCCTTTAGCATGCACCATGCATCTAGGTCTCCCCCGCCCCACTCCCCCAATGACCTTCTCCTTGATGGGAGCTAATGGAATTGTCTTCTTTATGTCCTCATGTTCCATTTCTCAACCTGTCTGGACTTTACCCTCCACAGGTTAGCAGGGCTATGAAGTAATGTAATTCATCACCACTTTTAAGGCAGATTTATATAAAGATTTTTTTTCCAGGGGAAGGGCTGTCTATTTAACATGATGTTTCTTGGGCTGCTCTATTGGTGCTGGAGATGATATTTCAGAGGTATCAAAATGACAACCACCACTTTGGTTTTTCAGAAGAGATTTAATAAAAGTATTTTTCAAAATGCGTATTTAAAGGCAGTGAGATCAATAAAATGAGTTCAGCTTCCTGGGTAACAACCCCAAAATGTCTTTTTGCTTTCTCTAGTTTACTAGAATTGTCAGGAAATAAAGGTGTTAGCTTTTATTGATGCAGATCTTTGATAAACTGTATTTGTTTAAATGGGTTATTCGAAAGAAAATGCTGAGTCAGGATGTGGGGTGGGACAGGGAGTAGGGAGAGGCTTCCTCTCAACTTTGCCATTCTAACAAGTCCCATGTCACTTTCAGCTCTAACATTCTACACTCTAGGATTATATGTTCATTCCTTCTTACCTCATAGCCGACATTCCGTGTGCTGAGGCTCTTCCTAGACATAATATTCTATGTTCCTTTGAGCCCCAATTTTCTGATATTTATGTTCTAATGTTCTACTATGTTAATTTCTAACGTTCTAATATTTTATGTTTACTTTTATCTCTAACATTGTGGGTTCCAACATGGGAAATCCTCATGATTAAAGCAATTCAAAAGCTTCAGGAGGGAGTGGCTCTTCATCACCTTCAGTCTTGTTTTTTTTTTTTTTTTTTTTAGTCTTGGGGGCTTTTATTTTTTTATTTTTTTTAACACAGTTTATAACAGATAAAGCAATTCAAACTTTTGGTCAGGTGATACATCTTGTTAAAGCATTTACAATATGGACCACAAAAGAATTTTTTTTTAAACATAGACCAACTGAGACACAAATAACATTTATGTTGCTAACTTCACAAGCTCTTGACCTAATTGTCTCCACAGTATTACTAAGAATTAAAGGACCCTAACTTATCGTTGTTGGTCTAAAGTCCCATGCCTAATAGCTTAATTTTAGATGGCCTCAGATGTTCCCCTACCCATAATCTATAATTGAATAGATCTGGTATTAAGCTTACAAACCTTGTGACTATAGGAAATTGCCACCAAGAGTAGGGACATTGCAGGGAAACAGTATCTCCCCAACTTCATGTCAGTTCCAGGCAGGAGTAGATTGTCCACTTGCATTCAGTCAGGCTTAAAGTCTGCCAGGTGTCAGTGGGGAAATTGAGTCAGGAGAATCCCACCTCAGCCCATGCTGAACAGCTGCTCTCTCACCTTTCCCTTGAGATCACCTATGTAGTTCATATCAGCATCTCATGAGCTTATTGGCATCATGTATTGGAGGCTCAGACCACCTTTCTTGCTACCCATACCTGGAGTTAGACTCAGAAGAACAGTCACTTAATAGTCCCATAGCATCTAAAAATGGCAAGTTCCAATAACCAGGTTTCAAATATGATTATAGTTTCACTTTGGCTAAGGAACATCTTTTGAGGCAGGTCTTTAGTAGCTTACATGCCTTTCTATACATGTTCTAGTTCCAGATTAAATGGCAATCATAAAATCAGATTTACCATTAAAACCTTGACTTTTCCATCAATGCCAAATTTTATCCAAGGTTACCTTCCTCTTGGAAATTTAGACTGAAATTCTTTTCTCCAAACTAAAGATGTCATTGATTTATTCTCAGTAATTAATTCAGTTTATTGTTTTAATACTAATTGCTTTAACCTCACTTTGTAACATGACCAATTTTTCTCCCCATCACTCCCTTCCCCTGCTTCCTAATACCTTGCATTCTGATTACTCCTTCTCTCAATGTACCTTCCCCTCCATCACACCTCACACCTCTCCTATCCCCATCTTCTCTCTTTTCTTTCAGGGCAAGATGAATTTCCATACCCCATTCCCTGTAGTTCTTATTTCCTGATTATATGCAATAAAAATTCTCAACATTCATTTCTACTACTTTGAATTCCAACTTCTCTCCCTCCCCCCTTCGCTCCCCAGCCCCACTAAGAAGGGAAGCAATTCAGTACAGACTAAATATGTGTTCTTTTGCAAAAGACTTCCATAGTAATCATGTTGTGTAATATTAATTATATTGCCCTCTGACCTACCCTATCTCTCCTTATTTTCCCCCCCTACAATTTATTTCTACTGACTCCCTTCTTCCATTTGCCCTCTCTTCTGACATTCCCCTCGCTCCACTTGTCACTTCCTCTCCTATTTTCCTGTGGTATATATAAATTTTCATATCAAATTTAGTGAGCATGTTATTCCCTCCTTCAGCCACATGTGGGGAGAGTAGCTTTATTTTCCCCCCTCCCCTTCTCCCTTATCTCTTCCATTGAATAAGATTTTCTTATCTCTTTTATAAGTTATAGCCTGCCCCATTTCATTACTCCCTTTCTCTTCCCAGAATTTTCCTCCTTCACCCTTTAATTTTTATTTTATTTTATTTTATTGTGTGTATGTGGATATCATCTCTTCTGATATAACACACCCTGTACTCTCTATCTATCTATGTGTATGTGTGTATGTGTGTATGTACAATCTCTCCAACTACCCAAATACTGAGGAAAGATTCAAAAGTTAAAAATATTTTCTTTCCATCTAGTAATGTAAACAGTTCAGCTTTAGAGTCTTTTATGATTTTTTTTTCTCTCTGTTTATCTTTTCATACTTCTCTTGATTCTTGTCTTGGGAAGTCAAATTTTTAAATACAGATCTGGTCTTTTCCTCAACATGAAGTCTTCAAATTCGACTATATCACTGAATGACCATTTTTTCCCTTGAAGTATTATATTCAGATTTCCTGGGTAGGTGATTCTTGGTTTCAGTCCCAGTTCCTTTGACTTCTGAAATATCCCACTCCAAGCCCTTTGATCCCTTAATGTTAAAGCTGCTGGATCCTGTGTTATCCTGATTGTATTTCCACAGTACTCAAATTGTTTCTTTCTAGCTGCTTGCAGTATTTTCTCCTTGATCTGGGAACTCTGAAATTTGGCCACAATTTTCCTAGGAGTTTCTCTGCTCAGGTCTCTTTCAGGGGATGAGAGATGAATTTTTTCAATATCCATTTTGCCCTCTGATTCTATAACATCAGGGCAGTTTTCCTTGATAATTTCATGGAAGATAATGTCTAGGCTCATTTTTTGATCATGGCTTTCAGATAGTCCAATAATTTTTAAATTATTTCTCCTGGATCTATTTTGCAGGTCAGTTGTTTACCCAATGAATTGTTTCACCTTATCTTCTATTTTTTTCAAATTTTTGGTTTTGTTTACTAACTTCTTGGTTTATCTCATAGTCATTCATTTCCCTGGACTCAATTCTCTCTTTCATTGAATTATTTTGTTCAGTGAGCTTTTGAACCTTCTCCTCTGTTTGGCTAATTCTGCTTTTTAAAACCTCCTTCTCCTCATTGACTTTTTGGACCTCTTTTTCCAATTGAGTTAGCCTCTTTTTAAAGCTGTTATTTTCCTCAGCGTTTTTTTGGTTCTCCTTTAGTAAGCTGCTAACTTTTTTTAAAGGTCTTCTTTTGCCTGAGCCCATTTTAAGTTCCCTTTGGAGGCAGAGGCCTTGACTTCCTCTGACAGTATACCTAGTTCTTCCTCATCTGAAAGGATGGGGGGAGATACCTGTTCCCTAAGAAAATTACCTTCTATGGTCTTATTTCTTTTCCCTTTTCTGGGCATTTTCCCAGTCAGTTACTTAACTTCTGAGTTTCCTCTCCACACCCACCTTGCCTCCAGTTCTACTCAGCCAGCGCTTGGGGGCTGAGATTCAAATGCTGCTCCCAAGCCTTAGGGCTTCTGGTGGGGCTGCTATTCAGTGTGTGATTAAGATCAGCTGCTCAGGAGGGGGCAGGGCTACCACACCCAGTTCAGTTCCCTCAGGGGATTTACAAGGAGACCTTCAATAATGGGCATGGGCCACTGCCTGCTTTGGGAGCCCCTGTCTGCTGCTGCCTCCTGAGGGTACCTGAGTTATGGGGACACCCCATTCCCCTCTTGGCCAACTGAAAAGACCTTATCACTGACCTTTGGCTCCTGTGGGTTGAGGGACCTGTGTTGCTGCTGGAGATTCTGTCCCTGAAGCCTATTTGGATCTGCTCTTCTCGGTGCCACGTGGCCAAGGCAGGGCTGGCCTCTGCTCCATGTCCGGTGCACCACAGACCTTTCCCGTCAGTTTTTCAGGTCTCTCTGGAACAGAAATCTCCTCTACTCCATTGTTCTGTGGCTTCTGCTGCTCCAGAATTTGTTGAGAGTTCTTCTTTACAGGTATTTTATGGGCTGTGGGTTAGGAGCTAGCATATGGGTATCTTTCTATTCAGCCATCTTGGCTCCTCAACCCCCCCTTCAGTCTTTAAGAGCACCTTAAATGATGACTCCCTTCTGCCTACTCTATGGTACCAAATAGATGGTCCAGCTATATCTGCTTAAGCAAAAACTTTCACTTCTGTATGTTCTATAACAGTAAACATAGATCGACTCCACTTCATTTATGTTAGCTGAAAATGGGTCAGTTTTGTCCATTTCAGTCTAACAAGAATAAAGCAATCCAGTGCCCAGAATTTCTTGGGGAATAGGAGAGAATTTCTCTAACCAAGGGACATGTATCAGTCACCATTAATAAGAATAAAAATAGTTGACAATTGCATAGTACTTTAAGATGTACAAAGCAACTCATTTTGTACTCATTGAAATCCCATTAAGTAGTGGTAATAAAAAATAATCCTTACAAGGACATTACAATTCCCATTTTTCCAGTGAAGAAGGCTGAGAAAAGGAATGTCTTGTCACATCAGACATCAAATGACTGTTAGAGGGAGGATTCAGAGTCAAGTTTCTCCAGACTCCAGAAAAAGAGTCTTTGTGAAAAAATGGAAAGAGAACCAAAGGGGGATTCAGGGAACTTGGATTCTGGCCTAAGGTCCCTTTCATCACCAACATTCTATGCTCTAAGTCCTATTCCTGAGGAGACATTTCGTCTTCTAATTTCCCTGTAAGTTCACTGGTCCTTTGCTGCTGTAGAACACAATGAAGTGGGGTTTCTCTACAAATTTCTACTTCTACTCTCTTGAACTTGAGTCTAACCCAGCCAATTCTCAGGAGTTTCCTGTGTGTATCTGCAAGGTGCTAGTGGGCATGCCCACATCCCAATGCAGTAATATTTTCAAATGCTTCCAAACAAATGCCCCTGCACTATAATATCCTCAGGTTGATTGTGGAGCTCCTCTAGATAGACCTGGGACTCTCCTGATCCCCCTCCCCATAACTCCTATTACATTGATAATCTGTCCTCAAGTCCCTCCCATTTATAATAGTCTAGGTTCTAATGTTCTGTATTCTAAGGTGTCTTCTCAAGTCAACATTCTCTGTAGCAAGATCCTTCCCAGCTTTGATATTGGATTTAAGGTCCCTTCTATCTCTGACATTCTCTGCTTGAAGGTTCTGTCCAGTGTTAAAATTCTAAGGTTCCTTATACATGCTCTATATGATGATTCCTTACCACTTTAAGAGGACATGTTTCTATGAAATGTTCAGTGTAGTTATTTTTAACATGTAAACCCACAAACTGTAATTATTTTGACATATACCTCTATAGAAGCAGCTAGATAACACAAAGGAGAGAGTGCTGGGCCTCAGATCAGAAAGACCTGAGTTCAAATCCTGCCTCAGTCACTTACTAGCTGTGTGACCTGGGCAAATCACTTGAGGCTTGTTTATCTCAGTTTCCTCATCTATAAAATGGGGATGATAAACATAGCACCTACCTCACATATTTAATTACATAGTCACATGATTACTGTGAGGATCAAATTAGATAATAATGATAAAGTGTTTCGCACAGTGCCTGGCACATAGCAAGAATTATATAAATAGTAGGTATTATTCAAATCCCCAAACACTGGGGAACCAAAAGGAAGCAGCGGTGTCTGCTCTCAAGGAATTCACAACCTAAGGCAATATCATCTAAAGAATTACTGTGTATGGAGACTTTTTTTTGCACTGAATTAAAAATTTTGTATGAATGCACACTATTTTGAAAACATTCTGGGGCAAGTTACAACCTCTGTCTGCCTCAGTTTCCTCAAATGTAAAATGGAAACAACAGCACCTCTCTCACTTGATTGTTGTGAAGATAAAATGAGGTATTTGTAAAGCACTTAGAGCAATGCCCAGCACATAGTAGTTGTTATACAAACGTTTATTCCCTCTGTCCTTCATTTCTTGGCCTTTCTCCTTTGTTCAAGAACATGGTAGCCTTTGGAAGGGCCTCGGGAAGGGACGACTCTTATGAGCAAGCCAGCAGTTCATTGTTGACCTTGTCCCTTACCCCTCTCACCACCTGTTGCTTCATTACAGAAATCATCCATCCCTCGAAGTCTGGGGGTTAAAAAATGTGGGGGAGGCTTACCACAATGTTTGCATTTCGTTTAAAATGACTCAGAGTCAGAATACGGAAGGTCCAATTGTGGGCAACAGGAAAGAATGGAAAGTATATTAATGTTTTAACTAAGAGGCCTTGGTGGGGAAAAGTGGGGGTTAGGTAAGGTGAAATAAGAGGAAGGGAAATGTACTGCTTTGTCCTGAAAACATTTTCAAAGTGGCCCACTTTATATGGAATTTTTCAGTTGAGTGCCAAAAATTTTCCATACATATTAATTCTGTAGGGCGTATTTCTTTAGATTGTGTGCTCCTTGAGGGAAGGGCCTTTCTTTTGCCTCTTTTCATATTCCTAGTTATCACAGTGTTTGGCACTTGGTAGGAGCTTAGTAGACGTTCATTGCTTCATACTTGACCTTTGGCAATGATGCTTTTTCATGTTTCTACAGCACCTCACCATTTTCTAAAGACATTTTACACACACAATTTTAAATTTCTATTCTCCTCAAATCCCAGCATGACAGTTGCAGCAGGGATTTTAGTGGCCTTGTTTCATAAATGAAGAAACTGAGAGTCAGTGATAGTGAGTGACTTACCTAAGATCGCACAACCAGAGCCTGATAGAATGTTCTCTACTCCTTAGGCCATTTAATGCTTAGTCCAGGGGGCTTCCCTTCGGTCTGGCTTTTCCTTTTGTTTTCAACAGGGGGAAATGGGAAGAAATAACCTAGTCTTTTAAGTTGCTTCAAAGCACATTTATGATCTTCAGAGTCTCACCCTCCCTTCCTAGGAAAGGCTGAATAGTAACTCTTCTTTAAGGTTAAGATTTTAATAAAGTAAAACTGTGGCTGTTATATTTCAACTTCAATGGTGTGGCTGAAATAAAATACACAGTCCCTTCTTAGCACAATAGGTTAATAAGCTCCCTCTCTCCCATAGCATATTGTAGTGGTTCAGTCACTTTTCTCAGTCACATCCCCTTATTGGGGTTTTCTTGGCAAAGACAGTGAAGTGGTTTGCTGTTTCCTTCTCCAGCTCATTTCACAGATGAGGAAACTGAGGCAGACAGGGTGAAGTGACTTGCCTAGGGTCACATAGCTAATAAGTCTCTGAGGCCAGATGTGAACTTAGAAAGGTGAGTGTTCCTGACTCCAGGCCCGACACTCTACCCACTGTGCCACCTAGCTGCCCTTAGCAAATACAGGGGTATAATTCATCATGTCATTGAATCACAGATTTAGAGCTTTCACTGTTATCAAATTTAACCTCCTCATTTTTCAAATGAAAAAAAGGAGGCCTAGGAAGGTAAAGGGACTTGCTGAGGGTCCCTAGGACAATGAGGAATATGGCTGTGCCAAAGAGGAAGCTGTGGGAGAGGAGAGCTGCGCCTCCATCACAGGGCCTAAGGGAGGCTCTGCTAACATCTTCCCTTTGCAAAGGGTCAGAACAGCTTCCCCTTCCAACAAAAAGAGCACATGCTTCATGAATTCACTATTGTTTCAGAATCAAGATTTAAACTAGAAGAGACTCCTATCTACTCTGATCCTATTCATTATCTGACCTGAAAACTTCCCAGAAATAGGGAATAAATTTGCCCCCAGTCACATAAACAAGAAGGAAGATGTAATGTAAACTCAGGTCTATTGACTTGTACTCTTGCCAAAAAGTCTCCCTGCCCCTCAAAGTCCAAGGGCAAGGAAGGAGACTGTTATCAGATGAGAAGACAGTTAGGAAATTGGTTGGATGACCAGATCCAGCCAATAATACTTGATGTCAACTAGAAAGGAGGTCTTTTAGCACAAAGATTTTTGCTCCCTCCTCTCCTGTTTTAATAATGCCTTATATAAATGAATAGATGGTTCTATTACCACATTTATAAATGACACAAACCGAGGAGAAGGAGTGATCACATTGGTGACAGATTGAATTCAAAGGTATCTTGACACGTTAGAATATTGGGATGCATAAAATAGAATATAATTTCATAAGTATAAATATTCATTTTCCACCCCTATTAACAAAATTAGCTTCACAAGTCCAAGATAGCAGGTTGAGAAAGAGGTTGGCAATGACTAAACAGTTATTCAGCTGAAAACAATCGAAGCATTGTATTAAAACACAAGCTCAACACAAGTCAATAGCATGATATGGCAACTAAGAAACTTCACACCATCTTAGGCTGTTTTTAGGGAAGTGTAACATCAAGGACTAAGGAGAACATAGTGCCATCATACTGAGCTTTGGTTAGACCATGGATAGAAGAGTGGGTTTTGTCCTTGGTGCCCTAATTTATGTAGATCAGTGATACACTGAGAGCATCCAAAGAGAGAGGTGATTCTTTTTCTGGTGCTGGTCAGAGAATTCTTAATGTGGGGTCTGGGATCTTGTGTTTGTTTTATTCCATTTTGTTTTGTTGAGGCTGGATCCCTCTCTCTCTCACCCAGACTGGAAGTACAGGAGCCACTCATAGGTCAATCCCATTCGTTATGGGTAGAGAAGCTTTGACTTCTGATTTCCTCTTCCTTAAGCAGGTTCACCCCTCCATTGGAGATCTCTTTCACATATGGTTGAACTAGATCCTGCTAAATTTCCTTCCAGCTCTCAAATTCCATGAGTATGTGATCAAGTCTATGAAAAATTGGAATTTTTCCAAATTCCAAATTTCCAAAAATTCTAAGATTAGAACAGGCTTCTTGGAGAGGCTGGAATCCTTTGCTTTATAGGTTTTCAAACAATAGCTGAAAGACCCCTTGTTGGTTATGTTACAGTGGGGATTCCTTTCATACGTTGTTCCAGATAATGACTGAGGCTCCTACCAGTTCTCAAATTCTGTTATCAAATCCATGACAAATCCCGAGAACCTCAGAATAATGTAGGTTAAAAATAGAAGATGGGATTAATCTATGATCTAATAGCAGTGTTCTCTCAGACCCCAGGTCTCTGTAGAAAGGAGCGCATTCTCTTCTTGACTATGCTTTTGTCCATTTCCCTTTACTCTCATTCCTTCAGTGAGAATGAGGACTGCGTAAGCATAATTCTGATAATGGGTCTGTAGGCTTTACCAGGCTGGCAGAGGGTTCACACACACACACACACGTGTGTGCACGTGTGCACACATGAACACACACACGTATGCACACACACAAACACACACACATACACACATATACACTCCACAATGATGAGTGTAGTGGAAATAGCAGCATATTTGGAATCAGAGTATGTACGTTCAACTCCCAGCTGGGTTAATTGCTACCTGTGTGACCTTGAGCAGGTCCTTAACTTCCATGGGCATCATCTATTAAGCGAGGAGGACCAGATAATTGCTAATCTTATTTACATCATTATTTCTAAGATTCTATGATCACATGTCCTCTGAGGTCCTTCCCCTTTCTAAGGTTCTGTGCTTGTGTGGCTGGGGGATGGGAGGGATGGTATGTACAAAGAAACAGAAGGGGAAACCCCACCTGTGCCAGGAGAAGCCAGAAGAACTGGTTAACCCAGTTCTCCTCCTATGGGGAAAGAGGAAAAGGAGATGGACTAGAAGATTAGTGAGGAGGAGGACACATTCCTTTCAACAGAGACCTGAGGTCTAAGAGAACATTCCCACTAGATCACAGATTAATCACATCTTCTATCTTCAAGCTGCCCTTTTCTGAGCTTCTTGGGGTTTGTCATGGACTTGGTTACAGAATTAGAGAGCTGAAAGGAGCCTCAATTGCCATTTAACCCAACTATACCTGAAAGGAATGTCCACTGTGACATACCCAATAAGGGGTCTTCCAGATGCTGTTTGAAGACCTACAAAGCAGGAGATCCCCACATCTCCATGAGGCCCCTTCCAATAGCAGATAATTCTCACTGTTAAGAAGTTTGTGTTTTTAGTTTGTTCATTTGTTTTTGTGCAGCTTTCCCCTCATTGATCTTGGCTCCGCTCTCTGCAGCCAAATGGAGCAAATCTAATACCTCTTTTATATGATGGCCCTTCACAGAGCTGAAGCCATGATCATCTTCCCTCTCCTCAAGCACACACACACACACACACACTCACACACATTCACACATACACACTCATGCATACATTCACACACACACAAACACACACACATTCAAACACACATTCACACACACACACTCACTCACACACACACTCACACACACATTCACACACACACTCATACATACCTTCGCACACACACACACACACACGCTCACACACACATTCACACACACACTCACACACACACACACACACACACACACACACACACACTCTTTCATCTCAATGAGGCTTAGTTATGTGTATGTCATGGACTCCAGGTGCTTCGTTTTGGTTGCTCCCCAAGATGCACTCTAAAGTGTGATCCTGTGGAGGATCCCAAAGAGTTAGCAAAGGAAGCTGAAAAACCTAGTCAGGACTGGTCTTATGAAGAGGTGCTCTAGTAGACTGCAAAGCTAGTTTGAGGGCAGGAACACTGACCCAACCTGCCTGATCCCAGCCACCTCCCTCAGTGGTCCACCATGCAGTCCAATTATTTTCCACTAAAAACTGTTAGAGGAAGAATTTGTATCTGGTTTCTCTCTTCATGTCTAAGATTCTCTCCTCCTTCTTTGGTCCTTTCATTCTTTTTAGTGATGGCATTCTCATTCTGGAAGAAATTTTTGAAATGAAGATGTCTTGTCTGGGAGGGGAAACATATCATTACAGAGTAGCTCTGATGGGAAGATGGTTCTGTCTTGGGGGCAAAATCTGAAGCAGTCATGGAAAGTGATGAGGGAGGTAAATTTTGGTTCAACTGAACAATTCCTGACATTTGCAGCTGTCTACAAGTGGGAAAGGCTATCCTAGGAGGTATGGGCCCCCCCTTCCTGGAGGTCTTTAAGCAAAAGCTATCTGAATACTTATCAAGGGACATAGAGGATAGACCTCAGAGACAGCAAGATTTGGGTTCAAGGCCTGCCTCTGACACATATTGCTTGAATGACCTTGGGGAAAGTCACTTAAACTCTTGTCCTGAATACCTAGGGAAAAAAATCTCTTCTAAAATATACCCTATAAATGAGAATCCAATATTTTCTTAAAGACCTTTAGTAAGGATAGAATCACCACCCACTGATTCATGCCACTCTACTTACAGAAAGTTCTAATTCATAGGAAGTAGTTGGTTTTTTTTCTTTCCCCTGACATCAAGCCTGTATTTATCTGTTTAGTTCTGTCCTCTGAGGTCACACACTCCAGAAATGGTTGCTCATGGTAAAGTAAGTGGGACTCTAACCTCTTTTATCCCTGGACACAAGACAATTCTCTCAATACAGCCTACAATCACAATCATGTTTCACTGTTGACTCATTGAATCTACAACCCATTAAAACCCACAGATCTCTTTTTAGAAGAACTATCTGGCCATATGGTCCTCACATACTATGCCTAGCCAAGTGCCTGGCACATAGTAGGGACTTAATACCTACTAATTGATTGATTGATCTTATACATGTGAAATTGATTTTTAAAAAAATCAACTAGATGTCTATTAAATTGAACTATTTGGTTTAATGTTCTGACCTGACAAAGTCTTTTTAAATTCTGTCCTTTGGTGGGTTTATTATTTTTACCAGCTTTGTGTCGCCTGCCAATCTGATAGCTGCTGGTTTTAGGATCTGAAGTCCTTTTCAACATAGAGTTGTTATAAGGTGGTAGAAACTCAAGATAATCTTCTTTCTACTACCTATAATGTAGTGGAAAGAACAGAAAGAATCAGACAGTTTAGACTTTTAATTCTGACAATGAATGAGTCTGGAAAAAACACCCAGATATTTTATGAGGTCATATCTATATTGTTCTATCAGTAGGCTTTCTTGGCATTCGATTCAATTCAGCAAATATTTCTCAGTCACTGAATAAAGGGTTTCTTTTTCTCTGTGATTGTAGTCTAGATTTGGGGGCTGCTATCCCAAACTTCATTTGTTCTGGCAGGCAGTGTCCCCAGATGATGGGGCCTAAAATGAAGTTCTTCTTAGATATGGTATAGCTTTCTACCAGTATCTTTGTGGAATACTAAAGCTGACTTTCCTTAGTATGTCTAGTTTATCCTGGGATCATTAGCTGTTCTGAGAACGCTTCTCAGACACTAATGAGAAGACTAAGTCCTCCAGCTTTTTCAAGTACACAAAAGTCATTTCTGGTCAAGGGCAGGGGGAGGTGATATAGATGATCTCTCCCTCACACTTTCACAAATAATTCCCTTTCAAGGAAGGGCTCGGCTGGAACTGTCCTCCCTTCTACACTTGATACTTGGGTACTTAATTCCAAACGTGTTTGCTATTTTGTACGAGACCCAAAGGATGTGACTGTATCCTCAACCAATCTCAATACAAGTCTTATGTAGCATCATTTAATTTCATCCAATCATCTTTCCTTTTTAAAAATCAAGTGTTTAGTTTGTGCCTTTGACTGATTGTTTGATTCAGCTGAACCCTAAGCCTTATTCACAAATATGTCATACCTCTGATTAATTGGAAAATTGAGAAGTCTGGGCCCTATATAATAATTGACTTAGTGTTATTATATCATTATTTCCTTATTCCAGTGAAGACAAGGGGAAAGAAGGGATTGTTCTAACATGGATCAAAGCAAAGCCTCTTACCCTTATTTGGTCACTGTCCTCGTTCTATCAGAAGGGAGAATGAAGTCTTTCCATGAACGTGCTAACCAGTTTCCTCAAAAAAGTGGTTAGGCCTCTGCCAAGGAGGGAAGGGATATAAAGTATTTAATGATAAAGAAAGATTGATAAGGTTTCCCCTTTCTATAAGTCCTAATGCTTCAGACTATGATAATAAGAAAAACCATTTCCTAATGTTTCTAAAAGAAGGATCAAGTGGATGCTTGGTCTGCTCCACAGTGGTTAGGGAAAGAGCTCAGTAGAAGTTTGGAAAATTAAAATTAAAAACAGCTACGTGTAGAAGAGGGGGCTGAGCTGTGTCTTGAGAGAAGAGGGAATCTATGGGGCAGAAAGAATATTTAAAAATGAAAAATAATTCTTATTCACAAGAAGTTTATATTCTAACAGATGGGGTAATTTCTGCTTGGCAGGTTTGCAATAAAATATGAACAAATTTAGAGAAGGAGTTCAGGTCACAGTCATCTGTCAAGAAGAGCTTTTTCTTTTCTTCTGCCAAACCTCTGCCTTCTCCAGTCTTCTCTATTTCTATTCAGGTCATACCATCCTTTCATTCAAGCAAGTTCACAGCCTGAGATGCATCTTTGCTTCTGACTCTTGGCGATTTCCTCTCTGAGACGCCTCTATTACTGACCCCCTTCTCTCTACTCACATAGCTATCAGACAAGTTCAGGCAGTCATCATCCTTTACATAGACATATATACACACACACACATATATATCATATATGTACATATGATATATCATACATATATATATATATATATATATATAGATACACATATATCTTTTACATAGAAAAGACCTCTTCATTGGACTCCTGGCTTCCAGACTTTCCCTTTTCCAATCTTTTGTCCACAATGAAAACAAATCATCTTAAAATATGATTGTCTATATCACTTCCTTACTCAAACAATTCTGATACTCCACTATTTAGGATAAAACTCCAAGTCCTCATTGTGTTATAATAAAGCCTGCACCATCTGGTTCCATTATAGTTTTACAGGTTTATTTCCTATTACTCCCTTTGGCACAGTGTACGTTACAGACAAAGTGGCCCATTGACTGTTCCCTGAACTCTATGATGTCTCCCCTCCCATACATGCCTGGAATTTATCCTCCCTCACTTGCTTCCTTCAAGGCTCCTTTTAAGTGTTGCTAAATACTGAAGAAAGCTTTCCCCAATCCCCATAATTGTTAGTTCTTTTTTCCCCCTCAAATTTTCAGACACACACTTACCTGTTTCCATGTTGTGTCCCCACAATAAAATATTAACTCCTTGTTAGAAAAAGTTTTCTCCGTTCTGTCACTGTAGCTCCAATATCTAGCATATAGTGGGTATTTAATGAATGCTTATTGGGTCAGATTAGACTGAATTGGATTGGATTTGACTACATTGAATTTATGAATATGGCATCTCACTAATCCAGGTAATGACTTCAGAGAATGATGTCAAAGGGTTGTGGGACTAAGAATGAGCTTCCAGAGGTCAGTGGAGAAAACTGATCAATCTTGCTGCCTCTCAGAACTCCTTGCACTAACTACTACTGAGCAGGAAGGAGATTACAGATAGAAAGTTGTTCTTTTTATCTAATTTAAGTCTTCTGTACTACACTCAGGTCTAGGATCTTCTTGTGTTACTTGCTCTTAGTTGACAAGACATAACTGAATCAAAGGAAAGTCACTAACATCCTTAGTACGAGGGCCCTACTGCAGACATGATGATGGATCCTTAATAATACTGTAACTCTGTGGTGTGTTTTTCACTTGTCAAAGAAATCTCATTTATCCAACAACTATATTCTGTCCTCAAATAAGGCTTGCTTGTAGGAAAGAGTCTGACAGTAAGCACACACGCACACACACACACATACATACATACACTGTTGGATGGATAAATAGACAAGTAGGTAAATAGGGACTCTACCTATGATTTAACTGATAAAAAAAAATAGTTGCCTGGATAAGGAAATTCCCTTCACCAATGCAGCTTGGTACCTTCCTCTGTAACTTAGAACAATGTTTAACTCCTCGGTGCTCAGGGCAACTCTCTAAAAGTAGATGTCAGATGGGTGATTTTAAACCAGGTCTTCCTGGTTGCAAGGTCAACTCTCTGTTCACTACCCCATACTGTCTCTTTATGCAGAGATAAGTGTATGTGTATATCTATATTTATTTGTATTTATATGCATGCATTCATATCTCCTACCAATAACACATCATGTTATTACACGTGTTATATAGCACAATAACACATCACTGTCATAAAACATACATGTATACTAATATGGTATATTTATATGTATAATTCATGATATGTATATAATTTATAGATGTAAACATAATTAAATATATTTATATGCATCTTTATTGTAGATACATATATCTTCTATTTACAGCCACAAAATGCAAACACTTAGAAAGTGAATTACTCATGCACAAATATGTATATATATTCACGGAGTAAAGTCAGGGGAGGGCACTTCCATCTAGAGAGTCTAACAAATGGGAATGGCCCCAATATACACATGGCCCAACAAGAGAATCCTGTTATCCCAGCAGTGGAAATGGTGTCTTTCATGTCAAAAGGAGGGAACTGTAACCCTGCTGTTAGAACGTTCCTGTTTACATAAGGACCCAGGTCCACTGTGGGGTAATTTCTCACAGTTTCTTTCTGGCTGGTGTTAGCACTGCCTACCTGCCCAGAAAATCCTGACCAGATCAGCATCTGGCTTCGTCATGTTTTGCCCTCACCTGGATGTCCCTTGGGAATTGTTGCATTTGATATTCCCCCATCAGGAGTATCCTCACATGCCCTCAGTTCCTGAGTGAGTACTCAGGTTAAGAAGACATCAGATCCAGAACTAGTTTGATTTAATACAACAAAGACACAGAAAGGAATGTCATCCAAGTTCATAGACAGTGTAGAAAGTCTCCTTCCCTTTCCAGTGCACCTACCCCTTCCCACAGGGACCAATTCATGACGCTACCTTGCATGGGTTACTTCCTCCCTGTTGCAACATGGAGAAAGATCTCAGGGCTGCTAGAGTCAAGAAATCCTCCATTCTGGTACCCCCTCTACTTGTCTAGGAACCTGGAGCCCTGGCAGGAAATGAGAGTATTTGAAATATGTCACATGGAAGACAAATTTGTTCTGTGTGACTCCAGGGTCTCATAGTACTGATGAAGGTGATGACGGTAGTAGTTTTGAGGGTGGTGATGGGAGTTGTGGCAGCCATAACATACAGTACTTACAAGTTTGCCAAGCACATCATTAGGAGTATTAGGTAGAAGTTGCTGGAGAGAGAGTTGATTGATACAGGGACACACTTTTAGAGAATTAGGGCTAGCCACCAATGGAATGGGCTGCTGGGTGCTGGGCTCTCCTCTCTAGCCCCTCCCTGACTTCTTTGACTTCTTCCAAAAGAGGACTGTACTATACTTGCCAGCCATGTTGGGGGTAGGGCCTTTGCTCCTGGACTTTGGACCTGGTGATTTCTTTTGCCCCTTCTCAATCTGATACCCTGGATCTAATAGTTGTTGGGGGTTCCTATTATGGGCCTGTCTTTCTAGGTTGATAGAACCTGTTAGAGTTTATCCAGGGGTGGGGAAACCCGCGGCCTTGAGGCCACATGTAGCCTTTTAGGTCCTTGGGCACCACCTTTTGACTGAGTCCAAGTTTTACAGAACAAATCCTTTTATTGAGGGGATTTATTCTGTGAAGTTTGGATTCAGTCAAAGGGCTGTACTTGAGGACCACACGTGACCTCGAGGCTGCAGGTTCCCCACTCCTGGTTTATATTCCATAGGCAGAGGTTCCCATAAATCAAGGTCACTTTCATCTCTGCTGCTTTGATGCATTGGAGGACTTTAGTGAAGGAAAAAAAAATTGGTCCAGATTTGTGCTTTCATGAGGGGAGAGTATGGAAAATATTCACTGGTGCAGAGAAGCAACAGTTTGCACCTTACAGTCTTACATAGTTTCCTGCGAAGTACTGAGAGTTGACATGGCCTGTTCATACTCAAACAGTCCATGGCAGGACTTGAGTCCACGTCTTTCTGACTATGGGGCCAGGCCCCTCACCTCAATGCTACATGCCTTCTTGGAGAAAACAAAAAGAACTAAACGCAAATAGTCACAGTGTCCCAGTGGTACAGTAGGGAGATTGGGGAATGTGGATCCAGAAGACCTGGGGTTAAGTTCTATCTTGATGACTTTCACTGCACCAAACTGTCCAATAATTATGATACCAGAATGGCCAATGGGGGGAAATGATGCTGAATCTGGAGGGAGAGGACACCAATGTAGTTACCTGTTTTGAATACTGCCTATCATTCATTGCTTGGGTGATCTTGGGCAACTCATCTAATTGCAGTGGACCCCAGTGTCCTGCTCTGTATAAAAGAAGAGATTAAGTTAGACAATGCCTAAGCTTCCTTCCAACTCTGAAACTCTGATTAGGTGAATAAATGATTTAGAGAGGGCTTTGCTTGTCCTAATGAGTAGAAGGAAAGGAGGAAGGCAGAAAAAGAAGATAGGTAACAGGCATTTATGAAACACCTACTATGTGCCAGGTGTTGGTCTAGGCACTTTACAAATGTTTCACTCAGTCCTCACAACAACCCTGGGAGGTAGGTGCTATTATTGTCCTCATTTTACAGTTGAGGAAACTGAGGCAAACAGATATGAAGTAACTTGTCCAGGGTTATACAATTAGTAAGTTTCTGAGGTTGAGTTTGAACTCATTTTTCCTCATTTCAGGTCCAGCACTCTGCACCCCTTAGATGTCTCTAAAAAAAATGTGAAATATTCAAAAATATGCTCATCAATGTGAATGTTTCCTCCAATGGTGTAGAACACTCCCTCATACATCTGTACATCCTGTGTTATTCTTGTCCATGCTTCCTATAAGCTCATCATGAGGGTCCCAGCCAAATACTGAAGATGTCCCACCTCTGAAACTTACTCTGTGTGACCTTGGGCAGGTCATTTAAACTCCTCAGCCCCAGGCCTTATGTGTAAAATGAGTTGAGTGGACGAGATTACCTTTGAGGTCCATTCTGGACTTTCTCTTGATGTGGTTTATTTCAAGGCAGCAAGGTGATGCAGCAGATAGAGTTCTGTGGGTCTGGAGTCAGGAAGACATGAGTTCAAATCCAGTCTTAGACACTTATTAGCTGTGTGTCCCTGGATATATCACTGACTCTCTGCTTGCCTCAGTTCCCTAATCTGTAAAATGGGGATAATAACAGCACCTGCCTACCAGAATTATTGTAAGGATCAAATGAGAAAATATTTGTAAAGAGCTTATTTCAGCATTTGGCGTATAGTAAGTGCTATATAAACATTAGTTACAACTATCCCTAAATACTGAAAGATTTAGAAGCAATATGGAGAATTCCTGTAGTCAAGAATAACGGAACTATGAACTCCAAGGTTAAGTAAAGCTTGAATTTGAACCCTGGTCTTCAAGCTTCATATCTATTGCTCTCAGTCTTCCCTCATTATCCTAGAGAAGCTTCCTTGCATCATCATCATTTTGCAAAAAGCTTTCTGTTCTTGTGTGAGCTTTGCTGGGTACTTTTTTTGTGGGGGGGGGGAGTGGAGGGTGAGAGTGGAGTGGAAGTTTGTAGTACAGCTCATCGGCTGTATCTGGCATCTGCCTCTCTCCCTTAGATTTTTAAACAAAAATTTCATTAATAATCTTAGTTTTTATATCACCTAAATTTTCTCCCTTATTCTTTCCTCTCTCCTTCCCAGAAAGACATGCCTTATAAGAAAATATGTTTTAAGGAAAAGGAGGAAAAGAAAGAAATCAGCATAACTAAAATAAAAGTCTTGAGAATACATGAAATATTCCAAACTATAGACTTCTCCATTCCCTGTCCCATACCTCCTCAGAGGAGAGGAGGTTATCTTCTCATATCTTTTATTTATTAATTTTGCAATAGTCTTTAAAAAAATAAAATTTATTTTATTTTCAGATTTGAATTCTCTCTCACACACCCCTTACCTTCATTAAGAAAGCAAGAAAAACAAAACTTGTTACAAATGTGTGCGGTCAAGCAAGACAAATTCCTGACATGGCCACGTCCAGA
This sequence comes from Notamacropus eugenii, assembly GCF_028372415.1. Taxonomy (NCBI): domain Eukaryota; kingdom Metazoa; phylum Chordata; class Mammalia; order Diprotodontia; family Macropodidae; genus Notamacropus; species Notamacropus eugenii. Next base: position 519,467,101 of record NC_092873.1, read on the forward strand.
AACAAAAACATAATACCCAGTTTGTTTTCTGAGTCCATCGGTTCTTTGTCTATCTAGAGACGGATGGTATGTTTCATCATGAGTGCTCTAGAATTGGGGTTGGTCCTTGTGTTGAGCAGTGCCTGAGTCTTTCAGATCTGCTTGTCTCTATGATAGCATTATCATTATATAAACTTTTCTCTTGGTTCTTCTCACTTGTAGCCACAAAAACCCTGACACATCCAGGATGGCCTGGCATAAGGCTCTTAGATCTCCATTTCTAAAAGCAAAGGAACTTTTGAGGGGTCAACAATCTTCTTTAATTAGCAGTACCAACAGAGACAATACAAGCAGAGAAATAAGACCAATAGATAGGACTTCTAACTGTTTGACATACATCACATACATATATATATACACACACATATATATGTATATATATATATATATGTATGTATGTATGTATGTATGTACATATGCTTTTCAGAGCTGGAGGACATCAGAACCCTCATTACCCAGTGCCTCATTACAAACTGATCAAAGGTGAGGGACTCCATACGAAACAAGCATCCCCTCATCAAGCTACTCTTAAGGGGCTCCACCTGATGGGTGGAGAAGAGTTTTAATTTCCATTAACATAAATCTCATTAGCATTACCTCTGCATCAGTTCGTGCGAATCTTTCCAGATTGCTCTGAAACCATCCCCTTCATCATTTTTTACAGCACCTGCCTAAGGGCTGTCTTTTGGACCCTCCTGGCTTCAGAGTGATTATCAATAGTAACTGTTGCTGTTACCCTCCCAGCCTGAAGTCTTCATTTGTCTTTGCCTCATTAAAGGGCTATTTAATATATATTAATTATATATTAATATTAATTACAAATATATGTATGTGTGTATATGTATATGTGTATGTTATATATATGTTTATATATGTGTGTGTGTGTGTGTGTGTATATATATACATACATATAAAGGGCTACTTCTTAAACAGGCCTGTTCAATGAATGGGTGTTACCTCTGATCACGGGGATTCAGATGGCTCTGGAGGAGAAGTGAGGCTGGTGATCTTGCACAGCCCTCCCTCACCTAAAACAAAGTGCAAGTCATGTCATCATTGCTCAGATGGCATGGTCTTCTTCAGCCACAAGGGATGAACACAACAACAGCCCAATAGCATTCCATTGCATTCATACACCCTAACTTGTTCAGACATCCCCCAATTGATGGTCACTCTCTCAATTTCTAATTTATTGCCACCACAAACACAAAAGAGCTTCTAGAAATATTCTTGTACACATGAGTCCTTTGCATCTTTCTTTTATCCCTTTGAGGTCTGACATAGCAGGGATATCAATAGGTCAAGAGGTAAAATGTCCATTTCCTTTCATCTGTGCGTTGATCATTGTTCTTTTTCATGTGCATGATTGTGTATTGTTTTCTGGGTTCTGCTTGTTTGTTTTGATTTTTTCTTATATGTCTTTACTTTCCTATATTCATGATATTCATTGGTTCTTACAGAAGTCTTAGATTCATATGTCACAATTGATCTAGCCATTCCCCAATCAATAGGCATCACCTTTATTTGTATTGTTGTCTCCTACAAATCTGTTGCTATAAATATTTTTGTGTTCACGGGGGAGCTTTTCTTTTTTGATTAATGACTTCCTTGGAGATATATACCTAGCAATGGAGTCTGTATCAAAAGCTTTGAGCATTTAATCTACCTCATTTGCATAATTCCAAATTGCTTTCCACAATGGGTGAACCAATTCATAATCTACCAAAAAATATATTAGTGTACCTGCTTTTCTACAGTCCTTCTGAGAGTAAATATTCCTGTTTTTTATTATCTTTACCAATTGGCTGTATATGGAACAAAACTGGAGAGTTGTTTTGATTTGCACATCTTATTATTAGTAATTTGTAAAAGAGGTGTCCAACAAGCCACGAGCCAGACTCATGACCTTCAACACTCTTGAGTAGAGTCCAAGCAAGATTATAATGCAATTGGGAAATATTTAACAAAATTAATAAAAGTATAGTGGAACCTAGATAATGTTAACGTGTGGTTTTCTAAGTCAAAATGCAGCTTCAAGGATCCTTCGTGGCCCCCATTTCTATTTGAGATAGATGTGGAGCATTCTCTCATATGGAGAGTAATAGTTTGCACTTCTTTTGAGAATTTCTTTGTTTTGGGGGACACTTAGCTCTTGGAGAATAACTTATTAATTTGCTCTTTGTACATGCATATCAAACAAATCTGATACATTTGATCTAAAGATTGTATGTATATATGTATGCACGTGTACTTCTGTATGTATATGTATAAAGCTCATATATGTATATGTAACACATGTATGGATCATTCCTTGTCTTATACTTTCATATACCTGTTTTAAATAAATAAGAAGAAATTATTTATATTAAATAAATAAGAGTGAACTATTTGATAATATACTATTAATGCTATATTGGTTTTACTACTGTCTCTGCAAAATGTTTTGTTTCCTTTTCCCTCAGGTTTCAGCAGACATGGCCGGACTTTGGGCCCTTGCCCCCTGGAGGTGAGGCCAGCTGCTCAGTGAGCCCACAGGCCCCACAGCAGTGTGTGGCCTGGCTTCCGGGAGCCCAGAGGGCAAGGGGCAGGCCTGCCCCACGGAGCTCAGGCTAAAGCAGCTGGCATCCTCCAGGACAGGGGCGCTGTCAGGGCCAGAATGAATGGCAGGGGCAGAGGGGAGAAAGGAGGAGGAGGGAAAGGAGGAGAGGCAAGAAGGGAGGAGGGAGGTGGCCATCCAATCAGGGAGCAGGCCCAGATGCCAATGTGGAAGTGCTGTGCCCGGGCTGACTGAGGGGGCTGGGCAGCGGCTGCAGCTCCGGCTGAGGGAGAGCTCCAAGTCAGGCACACTGGGACGTAAGTGTGTGACAGCCATGGGGGAGGGGGCGCGATCGGCCGGGGGGAGAGGATGGGGCCTCCTTGGAGCCTCTCCTGTGAGTGTGCAGGGCCCCCCGGACCGCGGGCACGCGCACACACACACGTGCACACACACAAATGCAATCACACACAGGAACATGTGCACCCCCAGGCTCACCCCGGCCTGAAGGCCCCTGGGTGCTGGCCTGAGTCCTGCAGGGACTGGAAGGCCACCCCACCCCCACCCCTTTGCTGGATTGCCCCTCCTTTCCTCGTTTTCTCTTCCTCCCCTCCTTCCTCCCCCCCTTCTCCTTTCCATGCTCACCCGCTTCCTTTGGGTCGGATTCTCCTTCAGTCCCCCTTTCTTGTCTCCCTCTTCTCTCTGGGCCTGTTCTGCCCTTCCTTCCTCCTTCTACCTTTTTACATTCACTGATGAAAGGGGTAGAGCATTAGACTTCAAGTCAGAAAAACCTAGGTGCAGTTCCTACTTCAGACACTGAAGGAGAACTAGCCTGGTGATCTCTCTGTGCCTCAGTTTCCTGTAAAATAAGGAGGATGAGGAAGCTGAGGCCCAAGGTCTAGTCACTTGCTCAAGATCTCTCTCTCCTTAATAGTATTTTATTTTTTTTCCCCAATTACATGTAAACATAGTTTTCAACATTCATTTCTGTGAAATTTTGAGTACCAAATTTTTCTCCCTCCCTTCCTTTCCTCCCTGCTCTCCAAGACATCAAACAGTCTGCTATAGGTCATGCATGTAGAATTGTGTGTTCAACATAAGGGTCTCTGTCTCATACACATGCATGAAATGGCAGTCAGGCCTTGAATCCAGGGACCAACTCCAAATTCCTTGTTTTCCCCATAATATTCTTTCTGCTTCAGTTTCCTCCTATGGAAATGACTGCACTCCAACAAGATTGGATCATCCAGCTCAATCCACATCCTGATTCCTTTTCTCCAGATTCCTCTTTTTTCCTCCTATTTCCTTCCCTCCTTTCTCAATGATTCCTGAATTCTGGATCACTGGACTTTCCATTGCCCTTCACCCTCTTTATTCCCAACTTCCTGTCATATTTCCTCTGTGTAGGCACAGTTCCCCTCCTTTGTGCCCACGGCGAGGAGATTCCGGAAGCTGCTGGCAGAAAGACAGATCCTGTCATTTTTTAGTTCCTTATCCTGAGCTCTGAGCACATTCGATTGTACTTAGTAAGTGCTTAGTAATGTTCACTGAATCAGATTGGATTTTAGTGACTATCCAAGAAGAAATCTGTCTCCTTAGAACTTGGGGTTTACAGAATGAGCCTGTGAATGGTCAGTCCTGGGTTCTGTTCCCAGTTCTTCCACTTAGTAGCTGTGAGACCCCAGGGAAGGTATTTCTGTCCCTGGAGCTCACCATCTTCTTCTATAAATGAAGGTGCTGGACTTAAGAGGACCTCTGAAATCCCTGTCAGCTCTAACTCTAACTCCTGATGCAAAATCTGAACATTTTAGGGTGTCTAGTCCCAATGAAGTCTCAGCTTAAATGTCACTTCCCACATGAAGCCTTTCCTTAGTTAGAGTCCTCTTTGTCTCCCTTTTGAAACTTTATATTTATTTGGTACACATTTTGTGTTTTTTACACATAAATTCAGAGATGTAAACCTGAGAGGTCATCTAGTTCAACTCCCTCATTTTTCAGAGGGGGAAACTGAGGCTGAGGGAGCTGAAGTAATGTGTCCAAGGTCCCCTGGGGACCTTGGGTCCCTCAGTTAATCAAATAGGCATGAGCTGAAATCAAGTCCCCCTTATCTACAGCCAGGGACCTTTCTATTTTACCACACTGCCTGCTTAACTATGTACCCAGGAGAATGGAAGATCCTTGAGGGCAGAAACTGTTTTTTCTTTCTCTTGATCTCCCTAGCACCTAGCGCAATTTCTTAAAAAATGCTTTTTGAATGAATGTATGGCTTTGAGAGGCACCCAGAGCAGTAATAATAATGCTCCTGTCTACAGCTTTTTAAGTATTCAAAGTTTGTTTCTTTACAAAGATCTTATGTGGTAGGTAGAGGGAATATTAATATTGTCCTGTTTCCAGATGAAGGCATTAAAGTTTGGAGAACTTAAATGATGTGTCTACTCGTTAGGAAGACCTGAGTTCAAGAAATTCAGAGAGTTCCTAGATGTGCCACTGTAGGCAAGTCACTTAGGTACTGTTTGCCTCAGTGTCTTCATCTGTAAAATGGGGATAATATTATCCCCTATCTTCCATTGTCGTTAAGAGGATCAAATAAGACAGTAGTTGTAAGGCACTTAGAGGTGCCTGGCACGTAGTAAGCACTATATATCTATTATTATTATAATTTACATTTTCATTATTATCATCCTTTATAAGTTTCTGAGATGGAATTCCAGCCTGGGTTTCCTGACTCTGAGTCAGCACTTTCTCCACTCTTCTTTTACTCTAGTAGAGTTCCCTTCCCATTCTCCTTACAGATGCTGCAATATTAAAAGTATTTTCCCTGAATTTGCAACTACTAAAAAATAGGGTCTTTTATACCCCACGTGGAATCCATCACTTATTTTTACATATACAAATAAAGGAATAAATGTGGATGAACTTTTAAACCTAAGAATTGGAGTACAGTCATTGCAAATATATTGTTGCAGTAGAAATAAAGGATGAGTCAAGAATAAATGATGAAGCTACTGGGGAAAGGATACTTTGGATGGTCTGGGCTGCAAGATTAGGTAATGGAAGTTGGTCTCTGGGATGACTATATTTGTGGTTTTGAGATGGTAGGAGAAGTGAGCCATTTATCACTAACATTAGGGATGGTAAGAGCTGTAGTTGGGAAGAGATAACATTATAGGTATAGAGAACAACCAGTGTAAAGTATCAGAGATGGAAGGTGAAGTGCAGTAGTAGGGAGCCATTTAGGTTTATTGAGCAGGGAAGTGGCATGATCAGACTTACACTTCAGGAAAATCACTTTTCTAGTTGGGTGGAAGATGAAACGGAGTTGGGAGAGACAAGGTAGGGAGGCCAATCAGCAGGCTATTCAAATAGCCCAGGGGGAGCTGATGAGGTCCTGCACCCCAGTGGTGGCTGAGTGATTGGAGAGAAGATACATTCAAAACTTGTTGTAGAGAAAGAAATGACAAGATTTGGCAATTGATTGGCTTTGTGGGGTGAACAAAAGTGAGGACTTGAAGATGACAAAAAAGTTGTGCGCTTAGGTGACTGGAGGATAATGGTATCCTTGACAGATGTAGAGAAGCTCAGAAGAGGAGAGGGTTTAGGGGGAAAGTAATGAGCTCTGTTTTGGACATTTTGAATTTGATTTGTCGTAGTCTGAGGGAGGGGAGCTTTGTGGGTAGATGGGTAGGGGAGATATCCAGCATTATTTTATTGTGCCATTAAACACACACACATATAATCACATATATATGCATGTGTTATACATCACTTATAATATAGTTTCTTATTATAGAACAAGATTCTATTGTGTTGTTTTTATTGCAGTTTGTTGTGTTATTCCTCAATTGATGGCATATACCTTGTTTCCATTTTTTTTTGTTACCACAAAAATTCTGCTCTGATTTTTATTTCTTCTTTCCTCCTTTCCTTCCTTCCTTCCTTCCTTCCTTCCTTCCTTCCTTCCTTCCTTCCTTCCTTCCTTCCTTCCTTCCTTCCTTCCTTCCTTCCTTCCTTCCTTCCTTCTTTCCTTCCTTCCTTCCTTTCTGTCTTTTTACTTCTGTTTTTGCTCTATATAAGACTTATCATTGTCTCTTAGATTTTCTTATGGCCTGTGACCAGTAGCAGAATAGTTGGATCAAAGGGTTCAAGAAAGATTTACAGTAGACACATGCATGGGTAATTGTTAAATCCATACCTAGTAATTAAAGGAAGTTAGGAATGTTGGGAAGGGACTTCTCTAACCTTGTGAAGTTAACCTTATGGAAAATGATCGTGTCTTCTTAGATATTGGTTGCTGGTGCCACTGTTGATGAAAAAATGATAAATCAGATGAGCTTAAATTGGAGGCCTTCTCATGTCCTAAATATAGAGATGCCCTCTCTTGCTAAAGCAATATCCTAGTTCTAAAATTTTACCTCCCTCAAAGTTCCCCTACGTGAAGAAATCAAATATGGTGAAACAGACGTGTCATTCTCCCAAGATAAGTAGTAGAAAGAAAAAAAAATTCTGGAAAACCTAAGAAAGTATAGAGAAAGTCTGATATAATAGCATTCCACACTCATAGTCCAGTTTTATAAAGAAACAAAAGGTACCTTTTTATTTTTACCTCTTTGGGATCAAGCTTGGTCATTATAATTTCAAGCTATTTAATTTCAATTGTTGATGTAAATGGAAAGAACATTGTCATAGCCATTATGTATGTAGTTTTCCTGGTCCTCGTGGCTTATCTCTGCATCTAATTCATATAATCTTCACCTGCTTCTCTGTGTTCATCATATTCTTTGTCTCATGTTGCCATACCGATTCCATTATGTTCATGTGGTATAATTTCTTTAAGCATCTCTGAGTTGATGGGCACTGATTTGGTTGATAATTCTTTACTTTTATTAGAAAAAGTGCTACTATAAATACATATATATGGGGAGTTGCTTTTTATTATTGAACCTTTAAGGAATATCTTCCTAACAGTGGGATATCTGGGCCAAAGGGTATGGCCATTTTTAGTCACTGTCTTCACATATTCTGAATTGCTTCCCATAATTGTTGGGCCAAATTGTAAATCCACCAAAGATATATGAGTGTTACAGTTTTTTCACAGTCCCTGCAGCACTTAACTCTCCTCATCTCTGCCAATTTACTAAATTTTGCAGAAAAACTTTTAACTTATACTTTTCTTATTATAAGTGATTCTGAAGATTCTTGCATATGATTGTTAGTAGTTAGTAATTCCTTTGAGAATTATTTGTATCTCTTTGATAGCTGGTTAGAAAATGAAAAATAATGGAGAGAGAACTGAGGCAGGGAGGTTGACTAGAAAGCTACTCGCTGGGCATGACCTTGATGAAATCTATTTATCATCAATTTATCATTGATTTTCGATGTCCTATAATTCAGTGAACGTGTGATTCCATGGTATTGGGTACTGTCTTGACTTGAAACATCTCATACCTCTTTCTATTAATTGCTATGTGATACAATGGAAATTGAACTTGGAAGAATATCATTGGAATGAAAATTCCATGTGGTTTTCTTTTTTGTTTTTTTGGCTACTTGTGTGACCTTGGGTAAGTCATTTAGCTTCCAATATCTTCACTTTCTCATCTATAAAATGAGTAGGAGTTGGGCTAGATATATCTTAAGCTTTCTTCTAGCTCTAAATCTATCCTTCTGTCTCTTAACTTCTCTGGTCCTCAGTTGCCTCATCTGTAAAATTAAAAAGTTGGACTAGACAGACTCTGAGATTTCTTCTAGCTTGACATCTAGGATCCTAAGGTGAAAAGCCTCTCTTTGCTTAGCTAGGAGGGTCCTCTGATGTTTGACACAGGATTCGTCATTAACAGGGGACTCATAGCTTTTTCTTCTAGTTGATGGTGCCTGTCAGAGTTGGTGTTACCCTGGCATAGTCCTCAAAAATCCAGAATCAACTGTCTGTCAGTATGAGACACAGGATTAGGACATTAAGGAAGGTTAGGGTTGCCCTTTGCAAATTCTAAATGGCTCCATATTAATGCTGTAATCTATGCCCTTGCTTCCCTTTGATGAGTTCTATCTGTGTTTATGTTCAGCTCCAAAGAAGTGTGACAGGGCCTTGTTTCAGGAAGGACAATCTCCTGCAATATGTTTTATCCTTGAGGCCTCATTCTTTAGTCCTGTCAACTTTATCCCTGAAATAACAATTCAAGACTGAACAAGTAGGGTTGACACTGGAATGGACCAGAGAACCAGACTGGCCCCTGGGTGGGAATTGATTCAGAAGGAGGAGTTTCGTAATCTTCCGCGAAAAATTGATCTTGTTGTCCTATCTAGAACTGGCCTGAGCTTGCCAGAGGTAATTATGGCTAGTGGGTTTGTTTGTGTGTTTTTTTCCATTGGAGTGGCTTTCTGGTAAGAGCTAAGAGCTATGGATTTCATCCAGAATTCTAATTGTATGCAATGTTGTTCTTTTAGGGCAAATGTTGTTAAACTTTGTTTATGTCCAGGCTCCTTTTGGCAGTTTAATGAAGATTATGGACCCTGTCTCAGAATGCTATTTTTTAAAAATTTTAATTACACATATTTTTCAATCATCAAAAATTCACCATCTATCCTTGCCCCTCCCCCTTCTCATTGTAAACAAAAGAAAAAAAATCCTAGTTGCAAACATGTATAGTTAAGCAAAGCAAATTTCTCCATTGGCCACATACAAAAATAAAATATTCCTCGTTCTACCCACATTCTCGTCTTCACTTCTCTGTCAGCAGATAAGTAGAATATTTTGTCATTAGTCTTTTGGATCTGTGGTTAATCATTACGCTCATCAGAGCTTCCAATTTTTATTTATCACAGCATATCATTGTATAATTGTTGTCCTGGTTCTACTTACTTTACTCCACATTAGTTCATACAAATCTTCCCAGGTTTCTCTGAAAGCATTCTCATCAACATTTCTTATAGCAAAATGGGATTTTATCACATTTATATATTATAACTTGTTCAGCCATTCTCCAATTTGTGGATACTCTCTCAGATTCCCAAAAAGAGCTGCAGATATTTTTGTGCATTCCCAGAGTTTGTTTTGCTCAGGAATAATTCCTCCCTTAATCTATTTTCTTCTAATTCCTCATTTTTTCCCTTCTATTTTCCTCTTTTTAAAAAATTAATTTTATTTATTTTCAGTGTTCTACAGTCACTACCATATAACTTAGATGTTTCCCCCTCCCTGCCCCCTTCCTCCCCAAGATGGCATACAATTTTACATGGATTCTACACATACATTCGTATTAAAAACATTTTCACTATAGTCATGCTGTGTAGGAGAATTAAAATGATTGGGAGAAATCATATAACAAACCAAAATGTAATACACAAAAAATAAATGATCTCCTACATTCTACAATGGAATTCCAGTGTTCTTTCTCTGGATACAGAAGGCATTTTGCCTTAAAAGACCATTGGGAATTTTTTTAAGCCCTTGCATTGCAATGAAGTTCAAAGTCTACCAGAAAAACTCTCACACACTGTGATTGTTGCTGTGCACAAAGGTCTCCTGGTTCTGCTCCTTTCACTCAGCATTAGATCATACAAGCCTTTCCAGGTCTCTCTGAAGTATTCCTGTTCATCATTTCTTATAGCACAATAGTATTCCATTACATTCATATGCCATAATTTATTCAATAATTCCCCAATTGATGGGCATCCCCTTGATTTCCAATTTTTGGCCACTGCAAAGAGTGTTGCTACAGACATTTTTGTACATGTGGGACCCTTTCCCATTTTTAGGATCTCTTGCGGATACAGACCTAGAAGCGATATTGCTGGGTCAAAGGGTATGCATATTTTTGTAGCCCTTTGGGCGTAGTTCACAATTGCTGTCCAGAATGATTGGATCAGCTCACAGCTCAACCAATAATGAATTAGGGTTCCAACTCTCCCACATCCTCTTCAACATTTATCATCTTCCTGTTGTGTCATGTGTGATGGGGTAGCTCAGAGTTGTTTTGATTTGCATCTCTCTAATCAATAGTGATTTAGAGCATTCTTTCATATGACTATAGATATCTTTAATTTCTTCCTCTGAAAACTGCCTGTTCATATCCTTTGACCATTTATCAATTGGGGAATGACTTACATTTTTGTACATTTGACTCAGTTCTCTATATATTCTAGAAATGGGACCTTTACCACAGATACTAGCTGCAAAAATTCTTTCCCAGTTTTCTGTATCCCTATGAATCTTGGTTGCATTGAGTTTGGTTGTGCAAAAATTTTCAGTTTAATGTAATCAAAATGATCAGTCCTGCACTTCATAATGCTCTCTATCTCTTTAGTCAAAAATTCTTCCCTTCTCCTTAAATTTGATAAATACACTACTCTTTGCCCTACCAATTTTTCCTTAATATCAATCTTTATACCTAGATTGTATACCCATTTGGACATTATTCTTGTGTATAGCATCAGGCATTGGTTTATGCCTAGTTTCTGCCACACTGTTATCCAGTTTTTCTAGAAGTTTTTGTTGAACAATGAGTTCTTATCTCAGAAACCAGGGTTCTTGGGTTTATCAAACAGTAGATTGCTTTACTCATTGTCTACTGTGTCTTGAGTACCTAGAATATTCCACTTGTCTACCCTTCTGTTTCTTGGCCAGTACTAAGTGGTTTTGATAATTGCTGCTTTATAATACAATTTGAGATCTGGTAGCACTTGGCCACTTTCCCTAGCATATCTTTTCATTAATCCCCTTGATATTCTGGACCTTTTGCTCTTCCAGATGAATTTTGATATTATTTTTTCCATCTCCAGAAAATAATTATCTGATGGTTTAATTGATATGGCACTAAATAAGTAAATTAATCTAGGTGAAATTGTCATTTTTATTATATTAGCTTATCTCCATGGCATATAATGCTTCCTGAAAGTTTTAGGTAGATACTACTTATCATTTTATGGAAAGTTCCCTTTATTCCTATGTTCTGCATTTTTTTATTAGGAATTGGTGTTGTATTTTGTCAAAAGCTTTTTCTGCATCTATTGAGATAATCATGTCTTTTCTGTTAGTTTTGTTGTTGATATGATCGATAATGCTAGTAGTTTTCCTAATATTGAACCAGCCCTGCATTGCTGGTATGAATCCTACGTGATCATAATGTATTATTCTTGTCATAAATTATTATATTCTTTTTGTTAAAATATTATTTAAAATTTTTGTATCTATATTCATTAGAGAAATTGGTCTATAATTTTCTTTCTCTGTTTTGTCCCTTTCTAGTTTAGGTATCAAAACCCTATTTGTATCATAAAAAGAATTTGGGAGGACTCCTTCTTCCCCAATTTCCCCAAATAATCTATATAGTATTGGAATTAAACGTTCTTTAAATGCTTGATAGAATTCACTTGTAAATCCATCCAGTCCTGGAGATTTTTTCCTAGGGAGTTCATTGATGGCTTGTTCAATTTCTTTTTCTGAGATGAGGTTGTTTATGTATTCAAATTCTTCTTCTGTTAATCTGGGCAATTTATATTTTTAAAAATACTCATCCATCTCATTTAGATTGTTGAATTTATGGGCATAAAGTTGGGCAAAGTAATTTCTAATTATTGTTTTAATTTCTTCCTCATTGGAGGTGAGTTCATGCCCTTAATTGTTTATATTGGTAATTTGGTTTTCTTCTTTCTTTTTTTAAATTAAATTGACCAAAGGTTTATCAATTTTATTAGTTTTTCATAAAACCAACTATTAGCTTTATTTATTAGTTCAATAGTTTTCTTAATTTTAATTTTATTAATCTCTCCTTTGGTCTTCAGTATTTTTAATTTGGTATTTACTTGGGGATTTTCAATTTATTCTTTTTCTAGCTTTTTCAGCTGCATGCCCAAGTCATTGATCTCCTCTTTTTCTATTTTATTTATGTAGGCATTCAAAGATACAAAACTTCTCCTAAGAACTGCTTTTGCAGTATCCCATAAGATTTGGTAGGTTGTCTTATTATTGTCATTCTCTTGAATGAAGTTGTTGATTGTTTCTATGATTTGTTGTTTAACCCACTCCTTCCTCAGGATTAGATTATTTAGTTTTCAATTGATTTTTGGTTTATCTTTCTGTGGTCTTTTATTACATATAATTTTTATTGCATTATGATATGAGAAGGATACATTGACTATCTGCCTTTCTGCACTGGACTGTGAGATTTTTATGTCCTAGTACATGATCAATTTTTGTATATGTGCCATGTACTTCTGAGAAAAAGGTATATTCTTTTCTGTCTCCATTCAATTTTCTCCAAAGATCTATCATGTCTACCTTATCCAGAGTTTTATTTACCTCCTTAACTTCTTTCCTGTTTATTTTGAGGTTAGATTTGTCAGGTTCAGAGAGGGGGCAGTTGAGGTCCCCAACTAGTACAGTTTTGTTGTCTATTTCTTCCTGCAACTCTCCCAACCTCTCCTCTAAGAATTTCAATGCTATACCACTTGAAACATACATGTCTAGTAATGATATTGCTTCATTGTCTATGGTGCCATTTAGCAGGATATAGTTTCCTTCCTTATCTCTTTAGATTAGATCTATTTCTGCTTTTGCTTTGTCTGAGATAAGGATTGCTACCCCTGCTCTTCTTACATCAGCTGAAGGACAGTATATTCTGCTCCAACCTTTTACCTTTAGCCTGTGTGTATCACCCCATTTCAAATGTGTTTCTTGTATATAACATATTGTTGGATTATGGCTTTTAATTCATTCTGCTATCCATCTCCGTTTTGTGGTCGAGTTCATTCCATTCACATTCACAGTTATGGTTACAATCTGTGTCTTTCCCTCCATTCTCTTTCCCACTGTTTGTGCTTTTAGTTCTCCTATCTCCCTTCCCCTCTGCAATAGAGTTTTTACTTTTGTCCACCACCTCCTGCAGTCTTCCTTTCCTTTTTTCAGGCCCTCTCCCTTTTACTCCCCTTTACCCTTACTCCTTCTTCCCTCGCTTTTAGCTTCTCCTGCCCTTTCTTCCCCCTTCCCCTCCTACTGCTTATAGAGCTAGTTAGATTTGTATACTTAATTAAGTTTATTGTTCCCTCCTTGAACCAAATCTGATAAGAGTACTTCTCAAACAATGCTTTTCTCCCTCCCCTCTTTCCCTCTACTATAATGTAATTTTGTACTTCTTCCTATGATGTAATTCTGCTTCTTCCTTTTCACATCTCCTGTTATAATCCCTTTGTCTGCTTAAATCATATTTTTACCATCACATCAATTACTTTATACCCATTACCTCTATCTATGTATATCCCCTTTATACTTCATAATAGATGTACAACCTTCAAGATTAACAAGTATCATCTTCCCTTATATGGAGGTAAAAGGTTTGCCCAAATTGAGTAACAAGTTTTTCTTTTCTCCTGTTTACCTTTTTATGCCTCTCCTGAGACTTGCATTTGAAGACTGAATTTTCTGTTGAGTTCTGCCTTTGTGTCAGGAAGGTCTGGAAATAGATTATTTCATTGAATGTCCATCTCCTTGCCTGAAACATTATGCTGAACTTTGCTGGGTAATTGATCCTTGATTGCAGTCCTATCTCCTTTGCCTTACAGAATATCGTATTCCAATTCCTTAGATCTTTTAATGTAGAAACTTCAAGGTCCTGTGTGATCCCGACTGTAGCTCCTCGATATTTGTATGGTTTCTTTCTGGCCACCTGTAGCATTTTCTCCTTCACTTGATAAGTTCTTGAATTTGGCAACAATATTTCTTGGTGTTTTTAGTTTGGAATCCCTTTCAGGAGGTGAATAGTGGATTCTTTTGATGACTATTTTGCCCTCTGGATTTAGTACTTCTGGGCAGTTTTCCTTGATGATTTCTTGGAAGATATTGTCCATACTTCTTTTTCATCATGGTTTTCTGGTAGTCCAATAATTCTTAAATTTTCTCTCCTGGATCTGTTTTCCAGGTCAGTTGTTTTTCCAATTAGATATTTTACATTTTCTTCTATCTTTTCATTCTTTAGATTCTGTTTGACTGATTCGTGATGTCTCATAAAGCCATTAGTTTCTACTTGCCCAAGTCTAATTTTTATGAAATTATTTTCTTCGGTTAACTTTTGCATCTCTTTTTCTATCTGTCCAATTATTCCTTTTAAGGAATTATTTTCTCCAGTTAGTTTTTGTACTTCCTTTTCCATTTGTCCAATAGGTTAGGTTAGTTTTTGTGTTTCCTTTTCCATTTGTTCAATTTTCCTTTTTAAAGAGCTGTTTTCTTCAGTGAATTCTTTTTTCATACTTTTGAAATCATTGGCCAGTTTTTCTATTTCCTTCTTCAGTTGTTCCAGTAGAGCTGTTTGTGAATGCAAGCAGTTCATAGTCCCTTCTGAAGTTTCATATGGGAGTACAATCTCAATACTGACCCCTTTTGTATTTGTGTTTAGTCCTTGTCCCCATAGAAAGATCCTATGGTCTTTCTTTTCCTGCTTGCTTTGCTTCTTTTTGCACATGATGGTGAGGCTTTGTGTGTTGTGGCCTCTGGTTCTTTCAGTTAGAAGCCAGAGAACCTGGTGTTGAGCTGACTAGTGTGAAAAAGCTAAGGACAGGTGTCTTTTATCTTTTTGTTTTGTGTTTCCCCCAATTAGCCCTGGGACTGGCTTGTTAAGTGTGGGGGAGGGGTGGTCTGGTCCGAGGAGATCTCCTCAACTGAACTAGAGCAAAGGCAAGCTTAGTGCTTTGTGATTCCAGCTGCTCTATGTTCCTCCCATTTCCCCTGGAGTACTTAGGCATACCTGCGTCCTAGTGTGAGTTTTCACACAAACACCCCTGCCCCCCAGGGCTCCTGTCCTTCTGGTTTGCCTATACCACAGTAAGAGGAATCTCCCTTAGCTATTTTTCTAGCCTCAGGTGCTACAAGACTGTTTGCTCCTTCTGCTGATCCCACCGATCCAGGATTTTTCTGGGGGAACATTTTATGGTTCTTTTTGAGGTCAGCAAGGGGAGGGGGAGAGCATTTACTGATCACTCCTTCATTTTTGCTCCTGGAAGTTCAAGTACATGACTTACAGATGTTTAATTTGCTGGCTGAAAGTCTCAGGAGGGGCTGAGGCTGATACCTGGTGCTCTGTGGCTGTCACTCACTTGGCTCCACTGGCCTCCTGCCCTGGGTTGCCACTCAGCTATTCTGCTGTGCAGCCACTGCCTCAGGCTGCTCTGGGGGTTCCCTGCTTGGCCATGCTCTGGCAGGGTGCCCTGTGCTGTGGGCTCTCCTCCACAGAACAGAGTTTTCCTGTCGACTTTCCAGTCTGTCCTGGTCTGTGAATCTGCCACAGTCTGTCTCTTATTGGATTGTGTACCTCCAAAATTTGGTCAGATTCTCTTTTTAGAGCTATCTGAAGGAGTTTGTCTAAGAGCTTAGGTGAGTAGTTGTTCTCATTCCACCATCTTCACTCTGCCCTCTCCTGTACATTTCTTCTATTTTCCTCTTGTATTTCTATACCCAACTGTGTATATTTTTCATTCCATTGACCAGTTCAGAGAGATTCAAGTATTAGCTATTATCCTTACTCTCTCCTCCTTTTTTATATTGATGAGAGATATTTTCCCCTAGATTTCCTTTTCCACAACTCCGTATAGGTGGTATACATTTAGAAATATTTAAACTTCAAAATTTCTCTGTAGAATTAGTCTTTTAACTCGGAATGTCTAGAAGCCTGTTATTTCACTGAAAATTTGTTTCTTTCCTCCCTGGGATTATATTCTTAAATTATTCTTAGCTGTCATACAGTTTCTTTGACTTCTTTAATATCACCTTCCAAACTTTCTGCTTCATTATAGTAGTGGCTGCTAAATCTTGTGTGATCTCAACTGTCATTCCTCAGTCTTTGAATTATTTCTTACTGGAGACTTGTAGATTTTTTTCTTTAATTTGGAAACTTTGGATTTTTAATGTAACATTCTTGGGTCTCTTTATTTGAGGATTTTTTTAGGAGATGACATGTAAAGGAGCTGATGAATACTATTTCTATTTTTCCTTCTGGTTCCAAAATTTCCAGGCAGTTTTCTTTTAAGATTTCTTAAATGTGATATTAAGGTTCTTTTTTTTTGAGTAATGGTTTTCAGATAGTTCAATGATTCTTATTTTCTTATCTTTAGTCAGTTTTCCAGTTGAGTTGTTTTTGCTATGAAATACCTTGAATTTTTTTTCTTTCTTCAATTTTTTTTTGATTTTCTTCTAAAGTTTATTTTTTTCCTATTGTTTCATGAAGACAATGGCTTCCATTTGGTCCATTCTAATTTTTAGGGAGTTTACTGCTGGACAAGGTTTGGTACTTCTTGTGCCAAACTTTTTTCTCATCTTTCCTTTCTTTTCCATTTCTCTCTTTTAGAGATTTCTTTTTATTTATAAAAACAACAACAACTACCACCACCAAACATTTTAAACTCTTGTTTCACCTCTTCTTGGAATTCTACTTCAATTTGTGTCACAGATATGCTTTGCTTTGAGACTTTGTTTGTATATGTTTTAGAGTCAGTCTCTTCTACTCTATTTTTGTCTTGAGTGTCCCAGTTACAGGAATAGCTTTTAGAGTGCAGTACCCCCCTCTTTGTTTTCTTATCCATTCAGCCTCTTTCCTGATTTCAAGTTTGATATAAGGGCACATTTCTGAACCCTTTTGGAAGGAATGTCTTATCTAGTTTTATTATTGCTTCCATGGAATGTTGAGTGTTGTGTTATCTAGGATCTCTGATACAGCTCAGGCTGAGGACTTGCAAGCTTTCAGTGATCCCAAAGCAATCTGATTCATGTTCTTGAGCTAAATCTGGGCAATACTAGACTGCTGTTGGACTCAGCCACTATAAGCTAGCTGGAAGGATCTCTTGGTCCAGAGTGACAGAACCATAGCCTCCCCTTTATCCTGGGATTCCTGCCACAAACATTTTTCTTCCATCTTCAGACTAGGTTAGAAGCCAGAACTGAGACCCCTCTCTGCTTCTGGAATGTGAACCACAACAAATTACTACTTACTTCTCAACGTCCTCCTTTTTCTATGTCCTCTGACCTCACTACCCTGCATCTAACTTTATGTACAAAGACCCTCCTCCATTCATCCTGTATCAGTGACTTGGAATTGGTTAGTAAGTAATGAAATTTCTGGTTGGCAAGTGATTCTTTCAAAGTGCCTAGTCTGGGTCTAGTACTTCCTTTTACTGTAGTAGATAGTCTCTTCTTGTGTTGGAGTATTTTGTATGATGTGCTCCTGGTTAGGCCACATTCCCAGTCTCTGCAGACCTTTCCTTCTATCTCTCTATGCCAACTTGATCTGGGAAAAAAAAAATGATTTTTTTTCTTGGATTTTCCCTTCAGGATTTGGTTTAGTGATTTTTCCAAATATGTTTGGAGGAGTTTGTGGGAGAGCTGGCCTATGGCATTTCTTGCTACTCCACCATCTTGGCTCAAAGGAGAGGACTTTGACATGGAGTCTATCTTTTGCAACTTTTTGTATCCCTAGCACTTAGCATACTATTTGGCACACCGTAGGTGCTTAATAAATCTTTATGGATTGATGGAAGAGACTAACCTTCAACACTTGTTCTCTGATGACTTCATAGGCCACTCAAGATATCATGGGTTTTGTAATCTCAGTGCCCAGCACAGGATCTTGATAAATATAGATCGCAATGAGTTCTGTTAAAGACATGGATTATAGCTATGTGCCCATTGTCCAGTCTTTGGGCTTTGATCTTGGCATATGTTAAATAGGTAATGAAGAAATAATTGTTTTAACAATAGCAAACATTTCTATTAGATTTAAGATTTATGAAATACTGTATACATTATCTCATTTGTGTCGCACAACTCTGTGAGGTAGGTGCTATTATTATCCTCATTTTACAAATGAAGAAACTGAGTCTGAGAGAAGCTAAGTGATTTTTTCAAAGTTACCCTGCGAAATCCAGTCTCAGGACTTCCTGATTCCCAGGCTAGTGTTCTAGACAATGGACCAGATTCCTCCTATTTCAGAGGAGGTAACTGAGGCTGAGAAGTGAGATGATAGCCTCAAGCAGCTTAACATTGTTCATAGAGCATATACACATGTACATACATGTACACACATATGTTCACTTATGTGTATGCACGTATATATGTGTATATATGTACACACATAGATACATATATCCATACACATGCATATGTGCATACATGCGTATATATGTAGTGTGTATGTGTGTGTGACCTCAGAGGCGATTTAGTTCAATCCCATTCTTTAACAGAAGAGAAACTGAGGCCCAGGGAGACTAATATTAATTATTAATTAATTATTAATATTATTGATAATTAATTAATGTTAGTCACCCAAGATCCCACCAGAGTGGGAATTTGAACTCAGGTCTTATGCATCCAGAGCCAGTGACATAATGGCATGACTTGAATGTGTTGATATCTCTTGATTCTCAAGCCCCTGCTCTTTCCACTATCTACCCTTGCCATCTTTTAGCTGTCCTTGTCACTGTCAGCTAGGGGACACCATGATGCATGGAGCACTGAGTGGAGTCAAAAAAATTTGCATTCTAATCCAATTTCAGTAGCTATGTTACCACTTAACTGTCATCTGCCTCAGTTTCCTCATCTGTAAACTATGGGTAATAACAGCACCTACTTCCTGGGATGGTTGTGAAAATAAAATCAGTTATTTGTAAAAGCATTCCCCAAACA
The DNA here is from genome assembly GCF_028372415.1 of Notamacropus eugenii. Lineage (NCBI taxonomy): Eukaryota > Metazoa > Chordata > Mammalia > Diprotodontia > Macropodidae > Notamacropus > Notamacropus eugenii. The sequence continues at coordinate 519,486,333 of NC_092873.1, forward strand.
TTAACATGCTCTATAAATGCTGGCTGTTATTGTTGTGAAGAGAAAAGGAGAAAAAAGTGAGTTTGATTCTGAGCTTTTTCCCTCTTTTAAAACAAGTCATGAGAGGCACTGGGGCATGATGGGTAAAGAGCTGAATTTGGAGTTGGGAAGACCTGGGTTCAAGTCCTGCCTTGACACATGTTGGCTGTGTGACTCTGGAGAAGTCATGTAACCTCTTAGTGCCCCAGGCAACTCTCTATGACTCAAAGTCACAGGGCAGGTGCAAACCTTCATGGGTGGGAGGAGTTTCCTTGGTGGGAGTTTACCAAATTCTGGATGTCACCATCCCCTACGATGATGAAATCCCAGGATACCCTGACCCAAACAGCAACAACAAAGGTAAACTGAGTGACGTAGGTCTTCCAGGTGCCTGTCTAGTTCTTTACCTTCAGTGGAGAAGGACATCCTGCTTTAAAAAGTGAAGAGATTCCCACAGTTTTCTTTGAAACATTTGGGTCAAAGAAATGTAATTGTCTTTTAAGGATGAGTCCAGTTCAGAAATCAAAACCAGACCCACTTTCAAGCATTTAATCTCGGCTTCCTGGTAGGAGCAATAACTCAAAGACAGAAAATTAAAGTCTAATCTTGACCATTACCAGCAGACTCCCTGTGGGCCAATGCTTCCCTTTCTGTGGAAGTCAGAGGTTATGATGTGATGCCTTGATATGGTGCAAAGGCCAATGGCCTGGAAGTTGAGTGACCCAAGTTCTAGCCTCAGCTGTTCCAGTTGGAGTGAGAGGTAGCCTTTGGCAGCTCATTTATTCTCTCTGGGACTCTGCTGTACAATACAAACAAGAACGAGTTCTGAGATCCACTCAATTCTAAAAGTCGGTTGCCTATTTGTGGCCTAATGTGTGGTGCACTTTAATGGGTATGAATTTTACGTTTGTTCTTTACAAGCTGCATGACAGTGGCCAAGTCACTTTTCCTTTCATGGTCCTCAGTTTCCTCGTATGTAAAATCAGGGGACGCTTTCTAATGACCTTCCAGCTTTAGATATGTTAACATTTGTACCTTCTGGTAACCTTTAACTTAGCAAGTCAAACCTCTGGAGAGATTCTAAAGGTTCTATGGTCATGAACTATTTCCTCCTTTTTTCACCCTGGCCATGATGATGTACCTTTTGATTTTGTGCATTTTGTGAACCTAGGATTTCTTTGATAGAAGGAACTTTTACTCTGCAAATGGAGATCTGAATGTGATATGGAGGAGAAAACAATTACCCAGAGTCACTGAGAATCTGGTGCTTTTCTTAAGGTCACACAGCCAGAGTTTTCCCTTTGCTTGTTTGTTTTTGTGAGGCAGTTTGGGTTAAGTGACATGCCCAAGGTCACACAGCTAGTAAGTGTCAAGTGTCTGAGGCTGGATTTGAATTCAGCTTCTCCTGATTCCAGGGCTAGTGACTATGCCACCTAGTTGCCCCATAGCCATGTTTTAAAGGAGTGACGTGATCCCAGGAATCTTGGCTCCAAGGCCAACTTTCCGCTCAGCAACCTTGCTTCTCCTTTGGTTGGCACTCAATATTCCAGGAGTATCTAATATAAAGACTGAGAAAAACCTGTGTAATCAATAGAATATTTTAAATGGTTGTAGGAATGAGGTAGGAATGAGGGAGGCTTAAGTATCGGAAGAGAAGAGTAGCTTGTTCTCTAACTTCAGGTCACTCTGTTTGTATTTCAGTGAGATCTGTGATCTCATCCATATTGAAAGTCTATCCAGTGCAAATGGATTGCAACCCACACATGCCCTCTATTCCTTGGCAGCTAATATCCATGCCCCGTAGATTCTCCACAGTGAGTCTGCCCTGTATATTAGGTATTTTTTCTTTCGATCTCTCCGAATGATAGGAATGCCAGTCATCTCAGATGGTCACACATAGCTCTTCCATCTCTGTTTCTGACCCTTGGATGACATGTTTTTGCCTTATTTTGCTACACCATGAAATAATGATAAATACACCAAATGTTACAACATAAGGTCTATCTCACCTTACAATGGATGAGAAAAGGATGCTTTTACCCTGGTCTTATTTTATTTATGATTGATGACAAAATGTTTTATCAATTTCCTTAGAATCCCTCTCAAATTCTAGTGCCTTCCTTCTCACTCTACCTTGAATTAGACACATTTGTATTGATTTTTATTTTTTTCTGCATACATACAAACACAAACACATGCATAAAATATACATTAGAATGTAAGTATATTGAAAATAAGCATTGTTTCATTGTCTAGATATTTCCAGTGCTTAACACAGGGTCTGCCACATAGCAGACATTTAAGAAATATTTGTTAATGGATTGATTTATTATTATTATTATCATCATCATTGCTCTATCCTTGTCCCCATGCCTTTCATAGTCTACCACTCCATCCCCAAACTGTGTAATACCTGGTGATTATGTTAATCAAGTTGGGAGATGAAAGTCCTTTAATTATGCCTGGAATGCTCTCCCTCCTTCCACCTCTTAGAACCCATGGTTCCCTTTGAAGCTTGACTCAAACATTGCCTCATAGGCATGGCCTTTTTTAAGGGCCCTAAGGGATCTTAAGAGCCCTTTCAGCTTTGAATATATGATCCTATGACCTTCCCTCTCTTCTCCCTCCCAGATTCTGGCTCCAAATTACCTTGTATTTATTTCGTATATATTAATGGATGTACATGTTATCTTCCCCAATAGAATGCAAACTCTGGGATGACACTCTACTATGCCATGTTTTCTCTCCACTTAAGAAGTTCATAATCTATTGCAGTAGATGAAGCCAAAATCACCTCAACTGTTTCTTTAAACCAAAAGAGTAACTGAGTCCTGAATGATATGGTCATGATGAGGAGGGGCATGAGAGTTCAGAGGAGACCTAGGTCATAAGATTCACACCCAAGGGGAAGAATCAAGTTGTTTCCAACTCTTTGTGACTCCACTTGGGGCTTTCTTAGCAAAAGTACCGGGGTAGTTTATCATTTCCATTTGTGATTTCCTTCTCTGGCTCCTTGCTAAAGGAGACTAAGAGAGGAGGCAACACTTTACAAAAAGTTATTTGGAACCTCAGAGTCGGAAGACAACTCCATGGCTATGTAGTCTAATTTGTACCTTAATATGAGTTTCTTTATATCTTGCCTGACCATGGAGTCCTCCAGCCAGCCATAGCTGAAAGGCCGCTATTGGGGCAGCAATCATTGCCTCCTCAAACAGCCCTTTCCACTTTGGTCTGGCTCTAATTGGTAGTATTTCCCTAAAGCAATCCTAAAGCTAGCTTTTTGCAAATTGTTCAGGAACAAATTGTTCTTAGCTTTCCCCACTATGACCAACTGGAACAAGTTTAGTTCATTGCATAGAAGACAGCCATTCAAATACTTAAGAGACCAATTGCATCTTTCCCCTAAGTCTTCTCTTCTTCAGTCTTTGCAACATCCCTCAAGTTTCTTCCAGTCAATCCTTGGTTCTCACAGGCTCCAATCCCTTCACTGTCCAGGTCCATTTCCACTGAGCATGCTAATTTACCAATATCTCTCCCAAAACTTAGACCTGAGCTGGTCTTGAAGGATGGGTAGGAGAAGTGGGGAAAGAGGGCCTTGAGTATGGATGTTGGAAGGGTCAATGCCAGGAATAGGGGAATGAAGAGATGTGGGGGGAGGAGGACAGAATATGTCCAGGTGAGGAAGTCACATATCATAGACTTAGAGCAGTGTTTCTTAATCTTTTTGGTGTCCTAGGCCCCTTTGGCAGTCTGGCAAGATCAATGGGCCCCTTCTCAGAATCATGTATTTAAAGAAAAAATAAAATACAGAGGATTACAAAGGAAACTAAGTATATGGAAATATAGTTATCAATGTATGAAATGTATTAAAAGGAAAAAGGTTCACCGATCCTAGGTTAAAAATCAACCCCTTCTTTAGAGTCTTAAGAAATCTAATAAATATATTCATCTTACATCTTCTAGTTCATAGATTTGGGGGCAGAAAGGACCATCGTGGCTGTAGAACCACACATCCCCATCGATAGACAGAACCTGAGAAATGATTTGTCTCAGACTCACACAGCCCATCAGTACAAGACTGAACCCAGTCCAGGGCCCTTTCCGCTCTGCCTTATGCTACCTGTGAGAAAACAGACTCAGCAAGGCTGAAGGCCATACAGTCCAAGACTGGGTACAAAGTGAGAAGTAGAAGCTGATATCAAAGTTAACTCTTCTGGCTTTAAATCCAATCCTCTTTGCTTTGGGCATGACATGGGTAGGCAAGAATGACAAGACTTGGCCCTGCACATGTTTCTTCCTTCCTCCTCACTGACCTACTGTAACCTCCAGCTGTTTTGCCCTTGGCTTTCCAGATGTTCTAGTGAATGGGGAAGACCTGAAGTGCATGGTAAATAACTAGAGGAATGGAGGGTCTAATTACTTACTTGTTCACACTGGGCTTGTAGATCATCAGACTCAGAAAATCTTCACTGAATCCTGGGTATCTTCAGGCTAAATCCAAGCTGCATCAATAGTTGTTTGATGACCTTTGAGCCCAAATCCCTTTTAATCAAGGATGAATCTACATTAAATATTAAAAGGGAAAGGAAATGAGGTAAAAACTTAATACCTAACTACATTCTAGAGCATCATGAAGAAAAGTTTAAATACGAGTTTACCCAAAGGTTGTCAATATGGGCTGAGGGAAGATATGGCCAGCTCTGGACAGGTGTGAAGATGGGGACTGGGTCTGATGATTCCTTTACAATCTTAGAATTATCTGTCTGGGTCTTGTTTTTTTCAACTGTGAACCCCAAATTCAATGGAACTTTAGAGGTGGATTTGTCCCACTCCTATCTGGACAGCAACTGTTTTCTATAACATCTCTAACAATCATCTATCTAACAATCTAACAATCATCCAAACTTTATTTCAAGTTCTCCCATGATAAAATATTCATTGGAGTTCATTCCATTTTTTGACAAATATAAATATTAGGACCTTTTTAGATTAAATCAAAATCTTCGGGAAGAAAAGGGTAGGCAGTTCTCCTAATATCCTACTCCACATGGCATGCTCAAGGAATTGTAGAATCTGAGTCACTTTATTTGGACATTGGAAGAGACCTTAGTGGCTATCTGCCAGACATAGAGGCCTGTATTGGGCTACCCGAGTCTTTCTTACCTGTCCCAGGTCTTCGGTTGGCCAAACCGGATAAACGTATGAGAGAAAGGACGTTCCAGAGTCAAACAGGGGTTGAGCTTTATTTCAGGGTCCGGGTTACAAATGCAGGGGGGTCTTCCTTAGGAGGAAGAGGGGGAGATTTCCTAAGGAGGCTAAGCTTAAGGGATTGGAAATAGAAGTACAAGCGGGGAGAGAGGGGGAGGGGAGAGAGGAAAGAAAAGAAGCGGAGCCCTACTGTCCTCTTAGGCTCCACACGTGCTAAGAGAGAGCTTTCTGGCTTCCTCAATCCTACTTAATCTTCAGCCACACAGTTTGCATCTCAATACCGTGCTGTTAGGTAACTAGGTGTGCTCCAATCCGGGACGACCTCGAGGGCAGGGAGACTCCACCCATCACGTATCTCCCGGGGAGAGGCGGAAATACCCGAGCTAGCCGAGCTAGCTCAGTCTGACCTTCTCGAACCCCCGCTGTTCATGGAGGGCCTCGTAAGACTCTAAGATTTAGAAGTCCCACTTTTACCTGCCCGAGACCGTCCACACGGAATTGAGCTTCCAATCCCAACAGCTATCCAATTTAACCATAGTCCTAGAAAGATGTACACTATGGTAGCAATCGTTTTAAAGTCAGAAAACTTGTTTTTGAATTCTGTGTTTTCTTCTGCCTACATATGGAATAGCTTTCATTCATCTTTCCTGTTTCTGCTCTGTGGGGCTCAGAAGGAAAAGTAGAATCTGTCTTCTGCTCAAACAACTTAAAACAGGTGTTAGGACCATACCCTCATACTCCCAAATTATGTCTTCTGTTGGTTGAGCTTTGCTAGTTCCTTTCATGGTTCCTTTTGCCTCCTATCTCTCCAGTTCCCCTCCATCCTCATATTCTGAAGATAGTCAGTTTGGTTGATCATAATCTGATGCCCCCCAAATGAACATATACTCTCATGGTCCAATCCTCTCATGTTACAAATGAAGAGACCAAAGTATGACTCAGTAACATAAAATGACTTGCCCAGGGCCACACAGTGGCGTAAGTGACAAAAGTGGTTCTAGGAAGGTTCAAGTCTTCTGGAACTCCCAGGATATCACCCTTTCCAAGGTATCTCTGTTCTAATTGGACATAGGCAGCTCTTCCTTAATCTCCAATGTCCCTGAGCCCCTATGTAGTACTGCTGAGGATGGACACTCTGGAGAGTGCTGGAGTATCAGTGTGGTGTGACAGAGAGAGTGATGAGCCTAGAATCCATCCATCCATGAGACAGCAGCTATACTAGGCCCTGAGGATCCAAAGTCCTCTCCCTCTAAGAGTTTCTGCTTCATTGGGGGAGTCACCATTTATCTAAATATATATGAAGATAAATTGAAAGGAGTTACACAATTGTTTAGGGAAGGAGGGTATTAGCGGCTGGGAATGGGGGAAGAGACTAGAGGAAAGGATTCAGATAGAAGGTAGAGCTTGGAAGGGGTCTCTCCTCACCTTAGCCTCTCAGGATCCTTCTCTTTGTGTATCATCAAATCTTCTGATTCCTTTCCCAGCATTCTTTCCACATTTATAATAATGATAATAGCTGGCATTTCTTAAATACCTACTATGTGCAAAGGACTGAACACATATTATCCCATTTTATGTTCACAATACCCCTCTGAGACAGGTGCTGTTTTTATCTCCATTTCAGAAAATGTAGGCTTACAGAGGGTAAGGGACTGGCCAGGGCCACAGAGCTGGCAAGTGTCTGAGACTGGGCCCAGCACTCCACACACTGTGAGAAGAGATTTCAGGGGCATCTAGTCTCACTCATACGTGAAAAAAGAATCCCCACTCTTGCCTTCCCACCCAAGGTCATCCATCCTCTGCTTGAAACTCTTCAGTGTGGGTCAGAGTGTCCTCCCAGGGCATTCTGTTCACTCTACTCTTGAACAGTGAGCATTGTTAGGCAGACGCCAGGCCTCATCCTCCATGTTCCATCTCTGTCAGTTAGTGTTTGGCTGTTCATTCCAAGGCTCAGCAGACTCCCTCCATGTGTACTTTGAATGAGCAGTCCATGGAATTCCAAAGGTTAAAGTTTAGAGGGACATGGGCTGGTCCTTGTCAGTGCCTGCTCTTTCAGAAGACAGAGCTGCCCAGTCTGCCCCAGAGCGGAGAAGTATCCCAGAGCCAGCCAACTAGTGACCCCTAGATTTAAAGGCCTTCTCTATCTTAGACATTCGAGAAGACCAGCATTTAAGAATCAGGAAGGGAGGGAAGGTAAGCTGATCCAGGCTGGATACCTGTGGCCTTAATGAACCAATCCCTTGCTATTCAACCATTAATTTTTTTAAATCCCAATCTCCCAGAACTCCATTTTCAGAATTGAGTTTGTTCCTTTCCTTAAATAGCTATAATGTCTTTATCTATCATGGCCTCCTTCCTTCTTTTCTCCCTCCCTCCTTCCTTCACTCTGTTCCTTCCTCCCTTTTTCCCCCTTCCTCTCCCTCTCTCCCTTTCCTTTCCTTTCCTTTCCTTTCCTTTCCTTTCCTTTCCTTTCCTTTCCTTTCCTTTCCTTTCCTTTCCTTTCCTTTCCTTCCCTTTCCTTCCCTTTCCTTCCCTTCCTTCCCTCCCCCTCCCTCCCTTTCTCTTTTTTTTCTTTCTTTCTTTCTTTCTTTCTTTCTTTCTTTCTTTCTTTCTTTCTTTCTTTCTTTCTTTCTTTCTTTCTTTCTTTCTTTCTTTCTTTCTTTCTTCCTTCCTTCCTTCCTTCCTTCCTTCCTTCCTTCCTTCCTTCCTTCCTTCCTTCCTTCCTTTCTTTCTTTCTTTCTTTCTTTCTTTCTTTCTTTCTTTCTTTCTTTCTTCCTTCCTTCCTTCCTTCCTTCCTTCCTTCCTTCCTTCCTTCCTTCCTTCCTTCCTTCCTTCCTTCCTTTCTCTCTCTCTCTCTCTTTCTTTCTTTCTAGAGCTAGCCTGTTTTTGAAGAACAAGATGAAAACTCTGCAGTTTCCTCTGGATGTATTTCTAATAATATTTATTCAGACTGCTATTTCATGAACCATATAAATATTGATCACACAAAACAGCTCTTGAATCCCCAACAAATTTCAAAAAGAAGTCTTGTTCCTTCTGAGGGCACGAAGAGGAGACATTTGGTTGTGGATTCTTTTAAGGAGTCATGCCAAGAAGGTTGGCATGCTCTGGTGGTGGGGTGGGGGAGGCATTTAGGTAAGATGGAGTTTGGATTCTCTCTCTCTCTCACTCTCCCACCATTCTGTCCTTGATTTCTTCAATTTCTCCTGGCTTCTTCCAAGTCTCAGCACAAATTCTACCTTCTGTAAGAAGTTAAAAGTTGATGACTTCTTTCTCCTACTTACCTCCAATTTGTTCTGTAGATCTTGTTTGTGTGTAGTTGTTCGCCCTCTCCCATTAGGGTCCAGGATCTTTGAGGATCAGGATTATTTGGAGTTTTTTGTATTCCCAGGGTCAAACACAGGGCCTTGTATGTAACAGATTCCTGTTGCCTGCCTGTCTTGCTCAATGCACACAGCCCATGCCGCCGTTTCCTCCTCTCCTCCGTAATTTGCTGCTCTCTTTAGTTTCCCACAGCAGTTTCACAATTGCTTAAAAATTGAAATTAATAAAGGACACAGCCTTCCACTCACAGTGAAGGACAGGGTGGAGGGAGGGAGTGATCAGGAAGGATGTGGCTTTCACTTCCCAGGTGGAAGTTGGTAAGAGACAAGAGAGTGTGATGACTTCCATTTGGGAGATACCTTCTTTTTTAAGTGGCTGTGAGTTCTGCAGGCTTGCATGTAGACTGGGAAACTTTTGGGGTAAGGCTCTGCTATCCTGGGGAACAGTCCTACAATTCCAGAGATGAGGGGCCAGATGACATGTCAGGGGATTCACCAGTGACCTGTGTGACCACAAAGCTTCCCAACCCCTGGCAGTGTTTTTGTAAGAGGTCAGCCTCATGTTTCAGAGAGCCTGCCCTTTGAACAACCTCAGGGACGAGCATGCCTTTGCTTATGGGTTTTAGATGTGGAGAAATTGAGACTGGTGCTGTTTCACTTCTTGTTTCACTCCGGAATTATTTTTATTATGTTATATCTCTGAAAGTTTTAGTTAAGATGTGTTACTAAGAGAAATGGAAGCTGAGTTAGAAGTGAGATGTCAATCATATGTTCTTCCTCATGGTCCCACTCATCATCTTTATGACTTCTAAGACTCAACCAAATCCTTCATGGCCACCACTACTGTTAAACTCCTAGTGACCTAGTAGAGGGGAAAAATATCAGTTAAGAATGGTGAAAATAAATGTCTCTTTATGTATTTGAGATTTTCAAAAGGTTTATCATATCCATACTATACCATATGCTATGTTATTGTTACCCCACTAAGCTTGCATTGGTTGTGGACAAAGACATCAAATCTGTCTTGATTCCATAGCATGTATAAAAATCATAGGAACTGATGGAAAGTAAGATTTCAAAACGTTGATGAATTTAACTGAGGAGAAAGAAACAAAAAGAATCTGAAATCAAGATTGTTGTTTCAGTAAAGGAAAAGGCTTTGGAAGGAGCTAATAATCATGGCTGAAGAAGGCAGCAGATGACTAAGACCATCCTATAATGTGGGAGAGAGAAGGATCTTCCCCCAAACTTCCACTTTAGCTTAGTCAGAGGGCAGTGCCAAAATGTGTACGTGCATATGTACATGTGTGTGTATGTCTGTGTATGAATGGGACAGAAAGGAACCAAAAATCTCAACCAGTTTTAGAGCTATACATTCTTGCTTCTCATACATTTGTACTCAAGTCAGTTCAATATACATTTGTTAAATGTGCAAAGCACTGTGCTAGGGTATAAAGGTAAAAAAAAAAGTATGTGTGTGGGACCATGTGCACGAGAGTCCAGCAATAGAAAATACACACAAAGAAATTTCAATATGGATAAAGTGGTAGTCATTAGATAATCAGAAAGTGAGGTAGTACCACCATAGCCGGACTTTGAAGGAAGCTAAGAGTCGGAGGAGAGGAGGGAGGATGAAGTATAGAAGAGTAACTGAAATCCTTTCCAACCTCAGAATCTGGGGTGAAGTTCACAGTAAGGTTCTGATTGAAACCTTACTCTGGTTCCCCTTTTCCCCTCTCATGCCTGCCCCACTTCTCTCTCAAAGGTCTTCTTTTGGTGACAGCCAAAGCTAAAATGAGAAAAGAGGGGAAATTGTTGAGAGGGAACCAGCTTAACTGAGCTGTCTCTGCTATGTCTTACAAGCAGCTGTCTGGCATCTGCTAGTCCACATTCCCAACCTTTTCTAAGCTTCCCTGAGTGCATCCTTAAATAGGGAAACTTCTCTTTTTTGATGTCTGGCTTGCAAGATTGATCAGGTCATACGCAATCGTCCAGCACCATGATTACACAAAGGCTCTAATGTGAGTTGGGGGATTTTCTGACTATCTTTGGGGCACTGTGCTTTGAATAGCACATCTGGAGGAGGAGGATTGGCAGAAGCTTCTAGCAACTGTGTTTATCTGACAAGAGATTCTGAGAGGCACGGAGAAATAGAGAAAGAGACACAGAAAGAGACAGAGGGACAGAAACACAGATGGATACATAGATATACATATGTGTATGCACGCGCACACACACACACACACACACACACACACACACACACACATATATATATATATATATATGTATATATATGGTCAGAGAGACAGAGAGACAGAAATGGATAAACAGAGACAGAGAAACACAGAGAGAAGTAGACCAGTTCTGTGATACCGAGAAAGTCTCAAATGTTCTACTTCCCATAATCCCTGAAACTCATGATGGCTCTGGAAGGGACAAAACACAGGCTGTCAGACCCTAGTGCTTCCTTTCTCACTGCCCTCTTTTTGGGTTCTTTCCCAGTTCACTGGCACTTAAGGCTATATTTGTAACCTGAACCAGCTTTCCAAAGGCTTCCTTGTCTGCCCTTGATGGAGAGAGGATTCAGGTGATGTCAGTAGCAGGCAGTAGCAGCCCAGAAGGTCTATGCAGGTACCATACAGAGTTTGTGAGCAGCAGCTTTAAATCAAGCGTATTAGAAAAGTGATGAAAATTGGGGAAAAACTAGTAAAATGATGGACTTCCTTGGTGAATATGCTACTCTTATCAGTAAGATATAGTCTTTAAATTGTCATTTTTTTCAAGTGAAAATGAACTTGTCCCTGTTTGTTAGCCATACTCTTTTATTAAGGCCCATTCAGGATTAAATACAACAGATTCAGCTTTTCATTGGTTTGTCCATCTGGGATGGACAGTATAAGTGGACTATATTGGATGCAGAATTGAACAGGCGGGGAATGAGCTGAGGTGCCTTTGGAAAACTGCAAAATGCTTTTAATGACCCTGAATTTCTCCTGGAAAAAAATCACTCCTTTAAAACAGGCTTCTATTAAATACCTACTGTATACCAAGCCTTAGCTGAGCAGGCAGCAAACCCCAAAACTGTAACTAGAAAAAGAAAACAACATTTATTTACATTAGCTAAGAATTTATAAAGCCTTCTCAATTTTGCAAACCCTTTGACGTTATCTCAGTTAATTTTCACAATCACCCAGTGAAAATGAAGGTATTATTATCCCCATTTTACAGATGAGGAAACTGAGGCTCAGAGCAGTAAAGTGACTTGGTGAGGGTCACAGACTCAGCAAGTGTCTGAGGCAGGACTCAAACTGAGGTCTTCCTGATAATAGCTGACATTTATATAGCACTTATGTGCCTGGCACTGTGCTAAACAATTTTCCAATGATCATCCCATGTAATCCTCATAACAATCCTGCTATTATTATCCTCATTAAATAGATGAGGAAGCTGAGAAAAAGATAGGTTAAGTGACTTGACCAGGGTGACAAAGCTAATAAGAGTCCAAGGTTAAATTTGAACTCAGGGTTCATGTTTGCATCCATGCCATCTAGTGGTTATCAGATTGGTTTGACTGTTAGTGAAATCTTTTTAGTATAAAGTGTCTGACTACCCAACGTGAGGGGGTCTTCTTTTCATTTTAAACGTCCTTGGGAGGGGATCTTGTTTAGATGTGGGATGACCAGATTGCCTCTGAGGCAGCTGGTGCTATTACAATGAATTGAGTCTTGGGGCTTGACTAGAGCCTTTAGACCTCAATGTCATCCATTCAAGGAACATTAATTAAGCATCAATGATTTGTCAGGAGCTATGTTGTGCATTGGGGATAGTCTATTTGGAGGCACTGTCACCTCAGCTCCACCTTTGTCCCTATACATTTTTTGTCCTTGCTTATAGCAGGCTCCCATAACATGGCCAGTGGAAAGCAGGAGAAGATGAATTACTATGTGGGCATTGATGTGGGAACAGGCAGTGCCCGGGCAGCTTTGATCAGCCAGCAGGGGACCCTTGCTGCTTATGCAGAATACCCCATCCAAAAGTGGGAACCTCACGCAGACCACCACGAGCAATCCTCTGATGACATTTGGGCTGCATGCTGCATTGTCACAAAGGTAAGGGTGAGACCTGGAAGTCTCTTTGTTGGAAAGTATAAAATGATTGCTTTTTTCAGGTGGAAAATGTCCCAGGGGACCTCTGGGATACTGTAGAATGAATGATGGGGTTGAATTCAGAGGACCTCAGCTTCAGGGCCAGATTTGCTACTTCCTACCTATGTGAACTTGGGCGTGACCAAAGATACATGGCTCATAGTTCTGTCTGTCAATGATCTTGACACCAAATTGAATTTGACTCCTTGGGGAGGAAGTGAAATACTCGTGGGCTCAAAGGATCATAGATTTAGAATTGGAAGGGATCTTAGTAACTTCATTTTGCAGATGGGGAAACTGAATCACAAGGAGGATAAGTGACTTGTCCAGTGCCATGCACATGATACATAATAGTGTAAGATTTGGTCCTACAAGTCCTTATTGCCTCTCCTTTGTTCTGGTTTTGTACGACAATTCTTTGTTCTCTTTTACTAACCTGCAAAGGCTAGGGATAAAGAGCTCCCTTTGTCCTCTATTTTTCTTTATTTTTTAAGTGCTGGTTTCTCTTTGCTCTCTGTTCTTGAATTTGGCCCTTTAAATATTCATGAAATGCTTGGTAATTTGCAGATGGACAATTCACCGTTCTGTCATTATTGATCAGTCTTCTCAAACATTAATGAGCCCTGTGCAGCCGGGAGCACCCAGAGAAGAAGGCAAGGGGTTGAGGAGCTGGGGAGAGACGATGGAGTGCAATATCTGAGAGATCTCCTCTCTTCTGCCTGTTTAATTTTCCATTCTTTTTGGTGTGAATTGTCTCCTCTTTGCCCTAGGGTCTCCACTGGTCTTCTAGGACATAACCCCTTTTGCCATTAAGGAAATTGTCAAGGAGAAAATGTAATTCCCTGATGAAAAGCTGCTTTAACATAGTCTACTCTAAGTATAGCTTGGTTTTAATGGCTAATTTTTATCATTTGCAAGTGACAGCCAACTTATTACTTGTTTGCTTTCTAATATTTCTACCAGTCACCACTGACTATTCATCAAAAGAGACACAGGGGAGCAAATAGAAAACACCCAATTTAGTCTAGATAAAAGTGAGGTTCAACCATAGGCTTTAATCTCTGTTGGCCTAGCTTTCCCTTATTTCTACTTTGCTGGGGTAGATCTGCTTCTTATTTCCCTGATTTTCTCCATTTTGGGATAGAATCATAAAATCACAGAGGAGAAAGGAACTGATCAGGATTATCTTGACCACATTTCTGACCAGTTGTCTTCTAGTCTGTGTTGGAGGACCCAAGTGGAGGGAGGAAAGGGGAGACAGACTTAGCTGTGTTGGAAAGAAAAGAAATGCTGTGAATGAGAAGAGTTGCACAGTAGCTGGACTGATATGGGAGGAAGAGCGTGACCTTCAGTGAAGTATGTCAAATAAAGCCTGCATAACCAGTTATTTCAAATGCTAAAGGGGGAATTCTGGTTGAGGTAGAGGTTAGAATACATGGTCTCCAAGGTGCCCTCCAGTTCTCTGGGTCTGTATATTCTCTGATCTATCTATCTATCTATCTATCTATCTATCTATCTATCTATCTATCTATCTAGATATCTATATCAGATAGATAGATATAGATATCTATCTATATATATGATAAACAAGAGATCTGTTCAGATATGTGTCATCATAAAAAAGTGAGATACCTTTATAAACATACAGAGAGGCATTCTTGATCATTGTAAAGAGCTACAAAAACCTAGGGCAGCAAGATGGAACAGTGGTTAGAATACTGGGAGTCAGGAAGACTTGAGTTCAAATCTAATTTCAGATATTTCCTAACCTGGGCAAGTCAATTAATTCTGTTTACCTCACTTTCCTCATCTATCAAATGAGCTGGAGAAGGAAATGTCAAATCATCCTTGAATCTTTGCCAAGAAAATCCCAAATGGGGTCACAAAGAGTCACATGACTGAAAAAAAGAACTGAAAAAATAAAAAAAAAAAACCCTAAATATCTATTAGTGAATGAATGTCTTAATGAGTGAGAAGTGACGTGATAGAGTATTAATGTGCTTTTAGACAGGATAAATATAAATTAAGAAATAAACCTACAAAGTATTCTTTTAAGTCTACTCCAGTGCCAAGCACAGTGTGTGGCACATTGTAAATGCTTTACAAATGTTAATTAAATGACTGAGTGAAGACACAAGTACCAGACATGCTGACCAGGAGTATAGACTGTCCAGAGAGTGTGTGAGAGAAGCAAAATGTACTTAAATGTCGCCCTAGCTTGTTGTTTCTAAAGCCCTGAATGACTCCTAATCAATAAAATCTTCTATGAAAGGCCTGCCGTGTGCCTGGTCCTGTGCTGTGCGATGGGGATACAAGCAGAAAGAACAAGACCATCCACGCTATCAAGAAGTTATATTTGATCAGGGAATAGACTAACCCATTTATACCTATTAACTCATCAATCCTACTACTGAGTATATATGCCAAGATAGTCTAACACAAGAAGGAAAAGATACGCACAAATATATACATACATACATATAGACATCTACATATATGTATATCCATATATAAAATGTATATATGTATATGTGTGTAGATAGATGTGCATATATACTTATATATGCATATACATTTCCAGCTACTCATAAGAGTACTTTTTGTTGTTGTAATAGCAAATTACAGAGGGAAAAAAATGTGTCTACTGAGACACTATAGAGGCAGCTCAGTGGTACAGTAGATAAGAGGATTGGGGCTGGAGTCAGGAAGAGCATAGTTCAAATCTGACCTGGGATATTTATTAGGGCAAGTCATTTAACCTCTGTTTTGCCTCAGTTTCCTCAATTGTAAAATAGGGATAAGAAAAGCACTTAGCAGAGTACCTAGTACTTTTTTGTTGCTGTGGTGGTGGTGCAGTCATTTTTGTCACGTCTGACTCCTCATGACCCCATTTGGGGTTTTCTTGGTAAAAATGCTGGAATGGTTTATCATTTCCTTCTCCAACTCATTTGACAGATGAGAAAACTGAGGCAAACAGGGTGAAATGATTTGTCCAGGGTCACACAAGATTTGAACTCAAGGAGATGAGTCTTCCGGACTTCAGCCCTGGCACTCATGTCCACTGTGCTACCTAGCTGCCTTATGCCTAGCATATAGCACGTATTTAATACATGCTCGTTTCCTTCCTTTATTTCATTGTTTCAGGAATGGTTCAATAGACATAAAAAGGAAGGAATGGAAGATGATACAAAGGTAGTAAGTAATAAGCTGCTGGAGATATGTTGAGTGTCAACATTCATTTTCAACAAGGATTTATTAAGTGACTATTATGTGCCAGGTACTGGGGATAGAAAGACAAAAGTGACAAAAATTGATCAATCAGGCAACAAACGTGTATTAAGCAGTTTGTACTGCTAGGCCTTGTGCCATTGTGAGGAGATGCCATGTACATGACAGTTGCTAAACCTTGTCTTTTCTATTCTGAGAGCTTCTCTGGAACCTTACCCCTTTTCTCTACCCCCTTCCAGACACTTCTCTGATTCAGTTTCCCATTAACTCTCCCACTAATTGGTGTCTGTGCCTCAGATCTCTCTCCTCTACAATCCACTTCCATTGAGAGGCCAAAATGATGTTTCTGAAACAAAGGTCAGTTCCTTTCTTCATAAACTCCACAAGAAAAAATTTAATAATGAAACTCACAAAACCATAAAGATCCAACTTGGCCCGAAACAAGAGAGATGAGAAGATATCTCCCCTAGCTAACCCTTTGCAATGGTGGTAGTGGAATCATAGGTGTGGATAATTGCAAATATGTTCAGATATTTTCGAATATCAGTCAGTTTTGTTGGTGTTTCCTACTTCTTTTTTCTTAAACAAATAAACAAACAAGTTTTGTCATAAAGTTTAGCTCTCTGGGAGCTATTCCTTATAGTGATGAAATCCCAAAGAGGAAGCAATCTAGAGAATGTAAAAACAAAATGTATCAATAAAAATCAGTTAAAATAATCTGCAGTGGTTCTCTCTGCCCCGCTAGGACCAAATACCATTTCCTCTGCTGTTATTTAAAGCCCTTCACATCCTGGTCCCAATCTACCCTTCTAGGCTTGCTATATATTACTACCCTGCTCCTAGCCTGTGGTCCAGCTAAACTGACCTTCTAGTTCTTCATACATATCTCCTGTCTCTGCATCTTTTCCCAGCCTGTCTTCCATGACTAGAATGTATTTCCTCTTCACTTCTACCTCTTAGAATGCTCAACTTTCTTCAAAACTCAACCCAGGGCCAACCATAGTCAGCCTGTCCTGATTCTCCCTATCAATATTTATTTTTCTTTGTATTTATTGGGTATATTTCATTATATACCCGTATATTTTATACATTTATCTGTATATGTGTACATTTCACTTTATGCACATGTTCTTTCCCTGATAGAACAGAAGTTCCCTGAGGGCAAGCTCATAGATTGTAAGTGATTAATAAATGCCTTTTGATTGGTTGATAAAGGGTTAACATCATCAATTTTGGAGAACACAGAGTAGCCCAGTCTGACCATGATATAGAGTGCTTGGAGGGAAGTAATTGATATCAATCCAGAAAGGAATGATTAGAACCTCATTCTGGGTACAGACCTATCTGACTGAGTTGCATCTTCTCTTTTTACAGAAAGTGGTACAAGGAATAGACACTACTTTGATTCGAGGACTTGGTTTTGATGCCACATGCTCACTGGTTGTCTTGGATGAGCAGTTCCAACCATTGCCAGTAAACAAGGAAGGTATAAACGAGATGGGCACCATTCATTCCTTCATCTTTTGAAGTCCCATCATAGGACATTTGAAAACATTGATGCAAAAGTATTCAGAACTTAATTCCATCCCATGCCTTTTCTTCTCACACACACTGGGGGTGGGAAGGTCCATTCACATCTAGACCTAAAATAATGTTTTGTTTTGAACATGCTTGAGCACCCATTCTATATGACTTTAGCATTATATTGTATGATTATTTGTGTATGTAGTATATCTTCCTTATCCTTTCCATGAGGGGCATGGTTTGTATCCTATTTAAACATTTCGTATGTTAGAACACTCAGGAGAGAGCTCTTCATACAGAAGACCAATGGGTATTTGTGGATTAAAAAAACAATACTTTAATTCAGATCAGAGAGGAAAGTTTTCTGGTTGGAGTATCAGGGAGGTCTTTGCAAACATTTGAGGTAAATTTTGAAGGATGATTAGAAATTGGATAAATAGAGCTGAGGGGTGGGGGGGCATGGAGAGATGATTAATTAATTAATTAATGAAAAGGAATTAATGATGGACTTTCTGGATATCAAGCCCTATGCTAAGGATTGGAGATAAAAACAGAAAATTGAGTCAGTCCTAATTCTCAAGGATCTCTTGCTCTAATTGAAAGAGGGAACATATTAAGAAGGGTGAGCTGCTAAGTGGGAGGAAAGGCCTGGTGGTCCTAAGGTTTCAGTGGCAGGTGAGATGGCAAGGTCCAGGGGTAAAGGGAAAGAACTATAGTAAAAACCCTTGAATGGTTTATTATGGGTTAAATAGACTTTGGGGCTGGTCTGGGGATCTACCATCATTTCTATCATTCACAGAGCTGGAGGTGACTCATTGGAGTTGGAAGGCATGTCAGAGTTTGTCTATTACCACTTGTACCTGAAGAGAAATTCTTTCCATATGGTCATTTGGCCTCTACTTGAACGCCTCCAATGATGTGAAACCCTCCCTCTACTTGATGAAGCAGCAAATTCCCTTTTTGGTTAGCTCTAATTGTCAGGAAGGTCTTCTTTGTATTTGTCCTAAATCTGCCCCATTTCCTTTTCAATCCATTGGTCCTTGCTCTTCTAGGTCCATTTAAAACACATCTACTCCCTCTTCCATGTGATAGCAGGCATCACTTCCTTCCTCTTTCAGGTCTTCTCTGGTTTCGTCACCCCTAGTTTCATCTTCTGATCCCTTTATGTCCTGAACCTTTATGCCTCTCCATCCTGTTTGTCCCTTTCTAGACACATCATCTTTATTAATGTCTTTCTCAAAATATGATGCCTAGAACTTGGTCAGTCAAAAAGTATCTTTTACTTGCCTGGAGCTGTGTTGAGAGCTGGAAATACAAAGAAAAAGAAAAAAAACGCAATCCTTGCTTTAAGAAACTAACATTCTAATGAGGAGACAATGTACCCCCAAAATGTACATGTAAGATGTATTATAGAGATGATGGGAAGGGAGATCAGTAGAAAGGCACTACTGGGCGGGAAGGAACAGTCTTTATAGTGAACACTCTCTTATAAAGAGTGGGTTTTGAGTTGATTCTTGAAAGAAACCTGGGATTCTAAGAAATAGAAGAAGGAAGAACTTTCCAGCCAAGGGGGACATGCAGGAGAAAGAAATGGAGTTGGGAAGTGGAATGTTTCATTCAAGGAACAGCAAAAAGACCAATACCACTATATTGTAGAGTATGTGAAGAGTTATAAAGACTGGAAATGTAGGAAAGGCAGAGTGTGAAAGGCTTCAAAAGCCAAACAAGATTTTGTATTTAAACTGACCCCAGTCCTCCAGATGGGGCCCCATGAAAGATCCTGGTAAGAAGTTAGAGGCCTGGCTGCTGGTTTTATCTGTGCTCTAGGAGAATCAATGATGAAGAATGTTTAACAGAATTTTCCTCGAGGCAGAATGTTCTAGGGAAGGAAGAAGCCAAGGTGTCTATTCCTAGAAGAACATGTATTCTGAGTTCCAGATCAAATTATCATGTCATGGGGTCCTTGAGCTAAAAGGGACCTTAAAGACTATCAAGTCCAATTCTCACATTTTACAGAAAAGGAAACTGAGTTTCAGAAAAGTTGTGACTTGCTCATGGTCACAAAGCCAGTAAGTCTGAGCACAGCACTTGAGGTCAGATGTCTCTGGCTCCAAGTCCAGCATTCTCCCAAGTATCCCATGCTGACTTTATTTGAAGTCAACTTGAGTCAACAAGTACTTACTAAGCACTTGCTACATATCAGGCACTATGCTGAGAGCTGAGGATACAATGAAAAGACAAAAATAAGAACAGTCCCTGCTCCAAAGAGCTCACTGTCTGGCAGAGGAGACAAGATGCAGGCAACTATGTGTGAACAAGAAGATGTAGGATAAATTAGAGATAACCAACAGAGGAAAGGCTTTGGCATGGAGGAAATCAGAAAAGGCTTCTTGTAGAACTGGGATCTTAAGCAAGCCAAGGATGCCAGGAGGCAGAAATGAGGAGGCAGAGAATTCTACAAACCTGAATGAATAAAAAAGGATTTATTGAGCACTGAGGATATTATTTATTCATCATTATTAATAAATAATACACTTCTTATTTACTGTGTGAGAGGCACTAAGCCTAATGAAATTTCAGGCACACATTCTGCTCATAAGCTGGTGGTTGTGTTTACCTCTGTCAGAGACTTTTCAGAATCAGTGACCCTGGCTTTTAGGAATCCTTGTTGTATGCATGACCAGGTAATGTTGCCCATACATTGTGCGACTAGGCTTTTAGTCTACTTGCCTCAAAAAGATAGAATTAGTTGCCCCTCACAACTAGAAATTATGAAAGACGTCTTTTTGGGCTCAATCAGAGAGATTACTTTCAAACAACCAGAGCTGGTTAATATAGGAACTAAATGCTTTGTGTTATATTGAGTTCTTATCATTGGAGGTATTCCTCCTCAGTAGAAAGAGGCTAAATAGCCATGTCTAAGAATCATGGTGCACTGCCATCTCCAAAGAATGAAATTGTTGGCATTGTGGTATTTCCGAGTCACAAGGGACCTAAGAAGCAACTGAATTCAACCCATACCTGAACAAATATCCCCTCTCCAACAGAACACGTAAATAGTCATCTGGCTTCTATTCGAAGTTGTTGTTGAGGCATTTCAGTCATGTATGACTTTTTATTACCTCATTTGGGGTTTTCTTAGTAAAGATACTGGAATGCTTTGCCATTTCCTTTTCCTGTTCATTTTGTAAATGAGGAAACAGAGGTAAACAGAATTCAGTGATTTGCCCAAGGTCACACAGCTAGTAAGTGTTTGAGGCCAGATTTGAACTCAGATCTTCGTGGTTCAAAGTTCAGTGTTCTATCCTTGTGTGTGCCACCTTGCAGAAACTTCCAGGATAAAGAAACCACTGCCTCCCAAAGCAGCCCGTTCTATTTTGGGATGAATGTAGTTGTTAAGTTTTTTTTTCTTGATATCAAACCTAAATCGTGTCTTTATACATTCCACCTATCATTCTTTACTCTGGCTTTCCCAGTCAAGAAGAAATCAAATTTAATCCCTTTTTCAATATAACAATGCTGGAAATACTCTCAGAGATCTCCCAGGTCTTCCTGAGTCTGTTCCTCTCCAAGCTGAATCTAACTGGTCTTTCCATTTTTCTCATGGGGCATGAACTGAAAGCCCATCACCAGATTGGTTGTTCTTTCTGAACACTCTCCAACTTGTTAATACCGTTCCAGAAAGGGAGGACAAGGCAGAAAGGGTTTCCAGGCTGTATAAAAAGTAGATCTCTAGGCCCCTTCCTACTTCTGAGACTCTATGATGATATGAGTACATATCCATTGAGATAGATGAAAACATGTCAGTAACAAGGTACATCAGGCTGCAAGAGCAGCTCTTCATCAGTCTAGATTTTGCTCCCTGGACAGTTCTCCTTTATCTTTGTGTGCAGAATGGCCTCCTGTACACAGGCCCTCCATTAAGAGGCTCAAGAGGTCGAAACCCTCATTAGAAGTGATGAAATAACTTCGTTCAACCTCAAAGGTTAAAATGCATCCAAGCATTACATGCATCCAGCTTTAGGTTCAGGACCTGCCCCAGGCTTGGTGCCTTTCAGCAGGATTAAATTAAAGGCAGATTTGATCTGAAACATATTAACCTGTGTTGGAGTTAGGAGTTGATTTTTTTTAAGGAGTCCTTATGTTAGACTCTCTCTGTGCTTGATTAGCTCTGATTGCTTTCACGTGCATGGCCCTTGGCCTTTTAGAGATGCTTCCCTCTACCACCTTCCATCTGATCCATTATGCACCAAACCACAGAATCTCAGAGTTGGACTGGACCTCAGCAGCCATCTAGCTCAGCACATACACTGAAGGCATCTCCATTATAACATGCTTAAGTGGCCATGCAGGCTCTTTTTGAAGACCTCCAAAGATGGGGAACCTACTACCTCTCAAAATAGCCCATTCTATTTTGGGACACCTCTCATGGTAAGGAAGTTTATCCTGGCATTGAAACTCTACTGATGACCTACAACTTCCACCTTCATCCATGGAGGAACTCAACAAAAAGCAATTCCCTCTTTTAAATGACAACTTTCATGCTCCCTTTGTATTTCCTTCTCCAAGCAACACAGCCTCAGTTCTTTCAAGTCACTGTTACTTGACATGATTTTGAGGGCAGTTGTTGTGAAGACAACTAGGTAGTACAGAGGTTAGAAGGCTGGACTTAGAGTCAGGAAGACCCTAGTTTAAATCCTACCTTAGATGTACTTAGTAACTTTGGGACTCTGGGCAAATCATTCAGTGCTCTTATCCTCAGTTTCCTCATCTGTAAAATGGGGATAATAATAGCATCTCTGTCACAAAATTACAGCAAAGATCAGATGAGTTTTCATATAGGAAGTTCTTTGTAAAGCTCACAGTGCTATATTGATGTTAGCTGTTCTTATTATTTTCTCACAAGTCACGTACCCTCTATAGCCTCAGTTTTCTCATTTGTAAAATGGGGATAAAAATAGTACCTGTCCCCCAGAGTTGTGAAGTCCAAATGTGATAATATTTGTAATAAATGTCAGTGATGGCGATGGTGATATTGATAATTTCCTTTGTAAGCTTTTTAAACTTGAAACACATTTTCTTCATATATGAGTTCAGTTCCCAGAGTAGTTCACAAAAGTCAGAAGACTTAATTCAAATCTCACCTCAGACACCTACTAGCTTATGACCTGGGCAAGTCACTTCCGTCTTACTTTCCTCACCTGTAAAATGGGGATAGTATTAGCACCAACCTCCCTGGGTTTTGATGAGGGTAAAATAGAATAATATTTGTAAAGAGCTTAGCACAGTGCCTGGCACATAGTAAGAACTTGATAAATGCTTGCTCCCTTCCCCATAACAAAATGTATTGTGGAGTACTAGTCGGCGCCCTATACCCAGAGTCTTCATTGAGTTTCCAGCTGTGAGCCTGAGTTCCTCTGATCCCTGTCAAAAGTATACTATCCATTATGAGGGTATAGAGGGAACATTTTGGCACCAAAAAGGTGTAGAGGTGGGGTGTATGATCAAAGAATCACTAGGTGAAGGGAATGAAAGTATCTCAATGGCAGGAGAGAAATCAGACATAGGGCATCAATGACTATGCTTTTGAATAGATGGGTCTTCCTTATTTGTCACTTGTGCAATGACATGAAAACAAGGAGATAGGAACATAGCCATGAAGAGTTCTATGAATTACCCCAACTCTGGACATGAACTTGACTCTGTGATTCCTTATTTGCTTTTAGGGAGCAGCTAATATAATTACATCAGTCAGTCATTACTTTTTTTTTATCTGCCAGTCCTGCTTGGTTTGGAGGGTGGCATGATGAATAGACAACTAGCCTTTGAGCCACAAAAATTGGGGTTCAAGACCCTTCCTCTGTGGCTGGCTCTATGATGCTGGAGAAGCCATCTGATCACTCAACATCTAAGATAATTCTTGAAGAATCAACATTGGAGAGGAGATGCTGACTTGAATTGATAGAAGGAGTCTCATCCAAAGGATTTTCCACACCAGTGAAATTCTTGATCCAATCCCTATAGCTGTTCCCCATTCTACCTACAGTTCTGGGAGGCAGAAAGTGGAAATGATGAACACATGTTTACTTCTTTTTTAAAAAAAATAGAAAATTACAACAGAAAATGAATAAAGAAACTCAGCTTTATCCTTAACTCTTTTTAAAAGCAGGGGTTCTTAGCTTGCCTTTGGCAGGATAGTGAAGCCTGCAGACCCTTTCTTACAAGCATTATTTTAAATACATAAAATAAAATTACAAAGAAAATTCATCATATGGAAATGCAGTTATCTATCTGTCTATCTCTCTATATATCTATCTGTCCATCCATCTATCTATTCATTTTAAAAGAATAGTTTATGGACCCAAGTCAAGAACAAAAAGCACTTAATCTTGGTAGTCTGCAAAATTCAGGCAGGTGAGGACAATGCCTTGTTAAATTGGGCATTTCTCTCTGAATCTCATCACCGTATTTTTGGGTCAAGGATTAAGGGAGAACCTGTGATTTCCTTGCTGTAGAAACTCCATGTGTGGAAACTTCCTCTATCAGTTAAAGTCAGCAATTGCTTTGTAATTGATGTTCTTGGGTGGCTGGAGGTACTAACTGACATGCTTAGGGTCACACAGCCGCATCAATCAGAAGTGGGATTGAAACCCACTTCTTGTCTCTTATTTTACCCATAGTGCTTAGAAAATATGTGATTGCCTATGAAATAGATTCTTCAGACTATTAGAGGATTTCTTGTAGAGCTCCTATAAACCAGAATTTTTATTTTTTAAAACAATAATAGGATCATAGGGCAGGCTAGGGAAGCCTGTTGGACCACTTCTCAGAAGAATTGTTTTTAAATGCAGAAAATACAATGCATGAGATTTCAATGGAAACCAATTATATTGAAATCTAGTTATCTATCTCTTTATCTATCTATCTATCTATCTATCTATCTATCTATCTATCTATCTATCTGTCTGTCTATCCATCTATCTATCTGTCTACCCATCTATCTATCTTTCTATGTGTGTGTGTATGTATATGTGTGCATATATATATATAGACATACACACACATGCATATACACATGTGTATGGGTGTATAGGCATACATGTGTATATATGCGTATTCATGTATGTATATGTGCATATACATATATACACATACACATATACACACACACAGGTTCACAGAATCTAGGTTAAAGACCTATGCTGTAAACAATGAGCTCTACTAATGTATATATCAGAATTCGATTTTTACTTTTATGTCTTATTGATGTTTTCTCATTGCACCATTGTCAAGAAACCGCCATTCCATAGGTCCCTTCCTTGTCATAAATCAAAATAGCCTGTGCTGATCTTTCAAACTTCCATCCACATATAATGTTTAAAGAACAAATCTACTCTACAAAAAGGGAGCAGACCTGTAGGTGATTTTCTATCAATCACAGAGTAGAAGACCTGGAGATGAGAGAAGGAGATGGAACTAGAGATAAGTAAATACATAAATATGTGTGATGAATGCAATACAAACCCATATATACGCATGTAGAAAGGTATAAAGAGGGGTATATCAATTAATATATCTATAGATATATATGTCTCTATATGGATATATTCATGTGCAGGCATACATATATACATGTATATAGCATGTGTGTATATGGACATATGCGTGTATATGCATTTTTGTGTACATATACAAACATACATGCAAATCATGCTTTATTATTACATTAATTCATTATTCCTTGAGTTAGCTATTGTGTTCTCTATAATTCTCATTTCATAAAGGACACTGAAGTTCAGCAATATTCATTGATTTGCCTAAGTTCATGCAGATAGTTCATGGCAGGGATGCAATTTGACTCTCGGTCAAATGTCTAGGCATGACTAGTATAGATTGTCTATGACATTAAGCACTATGCATTGTTTTTGGTTGCAAGGGTAGTTAAGGGTCTGAAGGACAGAGTTCTTGGGCTCTTGGCTTAATTGCTTATATCAGACTCTGCTTCTTTTTAAATTTTTATTGGCTGCTGATGACTGACTAGGCATGGTAATTGAGTCTTTCTGTGCTAAATGACTCTCACACCTTTCCTTCATCACCAAGATCTGAGAGGAAGAACTCATGAGTTCTGGCCTGGGCTTGTTCTTCTTAGGGAGGGGTAGTTGGATACGTGAAGGGTGTCTTTGACTTGGGTTGAAATATGCTGTTCTTGGAAAAGCCCAGGTATGCTCAAGATGCACATTATTCAGGGAGAGAGAAATAGTGTTTGACTTCTCCTTCCTCAGTATTCTGTCAATGAGCTGAAGTCTGATGAGCTACAGCTGTTTCTCTATGACTTATCTTGTGAAGAGTGGAAAAAGTAGTAATAAGATAAAAGAAAAAACTCAAGCAACTTAGGACTGATGGTTTTACCATTTGAAGCTGGCTCTTCCCTCAGGTTTGGAGAGGCAGGAAGTTGATCATTCAACAGGTAGGAGAGTGGGAATCAGGCAGTCTTGAGCTCAAATAGCACCTCTGGCTGTTGGTATCTGTAGTTTCCATCAACTTGAATGGAATCTCATTGAGGGCAGGGGGTATTTTTTGTTTGTTTTGTTTTGTTTTGATATCTCTGATACCAAGAGAACCAAGATAATGCCTATCCATTAGAAAATAGGGACTTAATCAATGGTTGGTAAATGCATGAATCAATTGACTCTGTGTGTATGTATGTATGTATGTATGTGTATATAATATTCATTTATGTATATGTGTATTCTATATATGTATGTGTATATATACATAGAATACACATATACAGCTGCCTTTATCTAGGGTCAGAATGATCCCTAGGTCTAGGTTAGAGAGCCAGCAAGTATGCTCCCAGTAGCACATGAGTTTTGAGTAAAATGCATTTATGACCTTCAATCATTCTTTCATTTTTACTGCTCATGACATTTATAAATCTATAGAAATGCTATATACTCCTTAACATCTGGAAATTTACAGCTATTGGGCTGAAATGGATCTCTCTGTCTGTCTCTCTCTCTCTGTCTCTCTCTTCTCTCCCTTCCCTATTTTACTTCCATCTCTAGTCTCTCTCTCTCTCCCCTTTCTCTATCTGTCTCTCTATATGTTTCTGTCTCTTCTCTCTCTCTCTCTCTCTCTCTCTCTCTCTCTCTCTCTCTCTCTCTCTCTCTCTCTCTCTCTCTCCTTGTCTCCCTTCTCCTCTTTCTTCCCCATCTCCCTCTTCCTCTCCCCTCTCTATAATAAATGGATCTGACTATAATATTCCCCCACTCAAAAGCCTTCATGACTTCTTGTTATGAGAGACTCTGGATCATATTCAATAAGATGAAATTTAATAGATAAAATGTGTCAATGCAAATATTAATTAGTCAATAGACATTTATAAAGTATCAGGTATGATACTGGATACTGGGGATCCAAAGAAAAATAAAAAGCTTGTATTCTTCTGGGATGAGCCAAAATAAATTAATACAAAATATGTTCTAAGTAAATATAAGGTAATTTTGGGTGGGGGAGGCACTAGTGCCTGGGACAACAGGAAAAGCCCAATATAAGAGCTGGAGCACTTGAGTTGAGGTTGAAGAAATATCAGGATTCTAAGGAAGAGGTGAAGATGGAGGGTATTCCAGGTATAGGACAGCTAGAAGGCACGGTGGATAGAACTCTGGGTTTACACTCAGGAAGATCTGAATTCAGATCCAGTTTTAGCTACTAGCTGTTACTGATCCTGAGAAAATCACTAAATCTCTCTCTCAGTCTCAGATTCCACATCTGTAAAATGTACATCCTAATATCACCTATTTTCTGAAGCTGTTGTGAAGGAAAAATAGGAGAATATTTATAAAGAGTTTTGCAAACTTTAAAGAGTTATATAAATGCTAGTGATAATGTGACTGCTGCTGCTGCTGCTGCTGAATGTGTAAAGTAGATTGAATATTGAGTGTAAAGATGAACAGCATGTCAGTTTGACAAAATGAAAAGTATATGAAGAGGAATAATGAGCAACTGAAAAGAAGGATTGGAGCCAGATTGACCAAATCCCTAAATGCCTAATGGAGGCAAGAGGCAGCCAATGGAGTTTCTTTAGCTAGGAAACAACCTGTGGTAAGCATTTGAGAAGGTCAGCTCAGCAGCAGTGGAAGGGATAGATTGGGATGAGGAAAGATTGGAGCCAGAGATAATGCAGGTCTTTAAGATGAAGGAAAACTCAATGGATATGTCATATTCTTGATAAACTGTGAGATACTGAGCTCCTTCCTACTTCAAGCTGAAACTCCAAAACTCCTAAATTTAGTCTTTATAGCCCTCACAGTCTGTCTCTCCAGCCTACTTTGTTAGTCTTATTTCATACTATTCACTGCTATGAAATACATTTTCCCCATGAACTGAGGTAAGAGTCAGTCAACCAAGAAGCATTTATTAAGAATGAACTATATGGGGATGGAGCCAAGATGGCAGAGTAGAAAGATGGACCTGCTGTAGTTCTCTCATAGCCCATAAAATACCTGTAAAAAATTACTCTAAACAAACTCTATAGCAACAGAAGCCACAAAATGACAGAGTAAAAGACATTTCCAGCCCAAGGCAGCCTAGGAGGCCAACAGAAAAGTTCTATCATGCAGCCCAGCTTTGGCTGTAGCACAGCATAGACAGGACTAGAGAAGGCTTCAGGGTGTGGAATTACGGGCAGCCACTGAAGTTCCCAGATTTCTCAACCTACAAATGCCAAAGACAGCTTCAAAGATCAGTGAGAAAGTTCTTTCACTTGGATGAGAAGCGAGCAGGGTCCTGCCCTAGCGCCAGCCCCATGCAGCAGCAGCAGCCATTTTAGGAGCCCTCAACCTAAAGACCCTGGGGGAATTGAACCACTGATCTGGATCTCAGTCCTGAGTGGCAGCCCTGGGGTGAGAAGGAGCACTGGCATGGTGAAGTTGGTGGAAGCTCTGTTCAGGAAATCCTACTCACAGATCCTGGGCAGAAGAGTGCTTGTGGTTGTTCCCAGAACAGAGTGCAGGCCAAGAGAGGAGTAAACTCCTCTCCCTTGATTGTACCACGTTGGAGGAATTGAGAACTTACAGGTCCCTAGAATACAGCCTCCACTTGACAAGGGACTCAAAAGTCAAGTAACTGGCTGGGGAAATGACCAAAAAATGGAAAAAATAAGACTATAAAAGGTTACTTTCATGGTGAACAGGTATTTTCTTCCATCCTTTCATATGAGGAAGAACAAAGCATACCATCAGAGGAAGATATAAAAGTCAAGGCTTCTACATCCAAAACCTTCAAAATATGATGGTCCCAGGCCATGGAAGAGCTCAAAAAGGATTTTGAAAATCAAGTAATAGAGGTGGAGGAAAAATTGGGAAGAGAAATAAGAGTGATGTAAGAAAACCATGAAAAGTGAGTCAGCAACCTGCTAAAAGAGACCCAAAAATAGTGAAGAAAATAACACCTTTAAAAATAGGCTAACTGAATTGGCAAAAGAGGTCCAAAAAGTTAATGAGGAGAAGAATGCTTTAAAAAGCAGAATTATCCAAATGGAAAAGGAGGTTCAACAGCTCACTAAAGAAAGTAGTTCCTTAAAAATTAGAATGGAGCAGATGGAAGCTAATGACTTTATGAGATACCAAGAAATTACAAAACAAAACCAAAAGAATGAAAAAATAGAAGACAATGTGAAATATCTCATTGGAAAAACAACTGACCTGGAACATAGATCCAGGAGAGGCAATTAAAAAATAATGGGACTACCTGAAAGTCATGATCAAAGAAGAGCCTAGACATCATCTTTCATGAAATTATCAAGGAAAACTGCCCTGATATTCTCAAACAAGAGGGTAAAATAAATATTTAAAGAATCCACTAATCACCTCTTGAAAGAGATCCCAAAAGGAAAACTCCTAGGAAAATTGTAGTCAAATTCCAGAGTTTCCAGGTCAAGGAGAAAATATTGCAAACAGCCAGAAAGAAACAATTCGAGTACTGTGGAAATACAATCAGGATAACACAAGATCTAGCAGCTTCTACATTAAGGGATCAATCAAAGGGCTTGGGATATGATATCCCAGAAGTCAAAGGAACTAGGATTAAAAGCAAGAATCACTTAACCAGAAAAACTGAGCATAATACTTCAGGGGAAAAAATGGTCATTCAATGATATAGAGGACTTTCAAACATTCTTGATGCAAAGACCAGAGCTGAAAAGAAAATCTGACTTTCAAACACAAGAATCAAGAGAAACATGAAAGGTAAATAGGAAAGAGAAATCATAAGAGACTTACTAAAGTTGAACTGCTTACATTCCTACATGGAAAGGTAATATTTGTAACTCTTGAAACTTTTGTCAGTATTTGGGTAGTTGAAGGGATTATATACAAACACACACACACATACACACACACACACACACACACACACACACACACACACACATATATATATATATGTATATATATATATATATACAGAAGGCACAGGGTGAGTTGAATAGCAAGAGATGATATCTAAAAAAATAAAATTAAGGGATAAGAGAGGAATATGTTGGGAGGAGAAAGGGAGAAATGGAATGGGGCAAATTATTTTTCATAAAAGAGGCAAGGAAAAGCTTTTTCAATGGAGGGGAAAAGGGGGGAGAGGTAAGAGAGAAAAAGTGAAGCTTACTCTAATTACATTTGACTTTAAGGAGGTAATAACATGCATACTCAATTTGGTATGAAAATATCTTACACTGCAGGAAAGTAGGGAAGAGGAGGATAAGTGAGATGTAGGGGGATGATAGAAGGGAGAGCAAATCGGAGGAGGGAGTAATTAGAAGTAAATACTTTTGGGGAGGAACAAAGTCAAAAGAGAGAATAGAATAAATGGGGGGCAGGATAGGATGGAGGGAAATATAGTTAGTCTTTCACAACAAGACTACTGTAAAAGTCTTTTGCATGACTACACAAGCATGGCCTATATTGAATTGCTTGCTTTCTTAGTGGGGATAGGAGGGAGGAAGGAGAAAAGTTGACACTCAAAGTTTTAGGAATGAATATGGAGAATTATTTTTGTATGCAACTGGGAAATAAGAAATACAGATAATGGAGTATAGAAATCTATCTTGCCCTACAAGAAAAGAGAGAAGATGAGGATAAGGGAAGGAAGGGGTGCGATAGAAGGGAGGGCAGTTTGAGGGAAGGGGCAATCAGAATATATGGTGTCTTAGGAGGGGGAAGGGGAGAAGTGAGGAGAAAATTTGGAACTCAAAATCTTGTGGAAATGAATGTTGGAAACTAAAAATAAATACATTAACTAAAGTTTCAAAGAAAAGAATGAACTATATGCCAGGCACTGTGCTAAGTGCCAGGGATACAAAGAGGCAAAAGCAATCCTTGCTTTCAAGGATCATGGGCTAATGGGGGATACAATCAAATATCTACTGCATACATTGTCAATTTCATCCTACATCTCCCCACCCTGGTCATCCCATAGGGTTGGAATACACTCTTTTTACATTTCCATCTATTAAAGACCTTCAGGTCTTGGCCCCCTTGTGCACTCCCACATAAAGCCTTTCCTTTTCCTCCCAACTGAAGGTAATCCCTCTCATCAGAATCCTCTTGACCTGTTCCTCCACTTTTGCCTTCCCCTCAGCAAACCTTGGTTTGTATCATTGCTACTTGGGTGCATATCCCAGTGTTCTAGTAGGGTATATTACTCCTGGAGGGCAACTACTGTATTGATTTTCATCTTTTCATCCTCATCACTTCCAATATTGCCTGACATCTCCAGTGTCATACTGTATCTTAGAAGCATTCATCCACCCTTGGACTGCATGCAGCCCGCAACACTCTTGAGTGTGCCCCAAATCAGATTAAAATGTAATTGAGAAATTTTAACAAAATAAATAAAAATACAATGAAACATAGATAATGTTATATTTCAAAACTAAGTCAGTCTGCAGGCTCTGCCATACAGATTGGTGGCCCTGTTACTATCTGAATGTGACACCACTGCTTACTCTCCATACACTCCATGGCCTGATCATTCTCAGTTACTTTCTCTACCTCACACACAATGATCTCCATCTCCCTTCTCCATGTCTTTGTCTTGGCTTTCCCCCATGCCTGGAATGCTCTCTCTCCTTCCTAACCTCAGACTCTTAGCTATCTTGAAGACCCAAATCAAGTCTAACCTTCTTCAGGAGGTCTTTGCAGGTGCCTAGGGCTGCTTCTGTCTTCTACTCTGAGGGAAACTTCAGTCAACTCTGGATTAATAGTCAGGTACCAAGTTATATACATGCTGTCTCTCCCATTAGAGTGTGAACTCCCTGAGGGTATCATATCCCCAGCACTTAGGGCTTAATGCTTATCAATTGCTTGATTTAACTCAGGTGCTCATTTCTTGTTGTATGGAATAGGACTCTGGGTCTCTTGCTTTGTTTCTTGTCTTCTCTTTGTTTCTTTATTGAACTTTTCCTCTGTATTTCTGAATCTCTCGCTCGCTCTTTGTCTCTACTTCTCTATTTGTCTCTGTGTATCTATATTTCTGTCTATTTGCCTCTCTTTGTCTCTGTCTTTCTGTCTCTTCTCTGTCATTATATTGTTGTCTTTCTCTTCATGTCTCTGCCTGTTTCTGTCTCTGTATTTGCCACTCTGTTTTTTTCTTTGTTGCTGTCTTTTACATTATCTCTCTCTTTTTCTGTATCTGCCTCTGTCTGTTTGTCTCTGTCTTTCTCTCTCTCTATCTCTCCTTCTCATTGTCTCTGTGTCTCTCCTCCCATATCAGGAGACTCCAATAGAAATATCATCATGTGGATGGACCACCGGGCAGCCAGTCAAGTAGAGAGAATCAACAGAACCGGACATGGAGTTCTGAAATTTGTTGGAGGGGTGATGTCCGTGGAGATGCAGCCTCCCAAACTTCTCTGGCTAAAGGAGGTGAGTACCCAGAATAGGAGTTTGGAAGAATGGAGTGGTGCAATCAGACCTAGCTCACTACTTAGGTAGCATAGAGCTTCACTTTGTTAACCTCAAATTCCTTTTTTTCTCATTTCATTTGAATTTAAGTTTCTGGGTCTAAGATAATATGGTATTCTTGGTGACTTGAAAAAAATTTCCAGGGAATTCAGCCTTTTCTATGAAGTACACACCAAGGGAATGCCAGTTTAATGGATGCCATTAGAGATGGATGAGGGAGAAAGTTCAAGTTCCCAAGAACTCCAATTGACTTGGAAATCCCAAGGTGGTCTAGAGAGCTGAGAATCTACCTAATGAGCAGTGCTTAGTGTGATTCATGCTCTGGCTATGGTGTTAGCTGGATTGAGATTTCAATTACTCAAGCCACTTCAGGGGAAAAGAAAATCCCACAGGTTGGTGCACTGAAAGGAATATTGGAGTCCCAAAGCTTTGGATTCTAATCTTAAACCTTCCCATGATTATTATGCAATTTTTTATATTTCTCTGACCCTCTGTTTCCTCTTCTGAAAAATGTGTGTTGTCGGGGTGGGGGGAGAAGGAAGATGGCAGTTGGAAGGGGAAGGTTTGCTACAGTTGGACATAACAATGATAAACCTAGAGCTAGGAAGGAACTGCATTCAAATCCTGTCCCTGACACTTTCTGGTTGTATGACCATAGGCAAGTCACTTGGACTCTCTGAAATTTACCTGTAAAATGTTGATACTACTACCATTATTGCCTTGTGAGGCTCAAGTAAGATAATACACATATAATGTCTATAAAGAATTTTGCAGATTCTAAGGTATTAGTATATAAATGTAAGTTGCAATAAGATTATTTATAAAATCTCTTTCAACTAAAAATAAAAGGATTCTGTATTTAGCCTTAGGCTGGTTGGGATGAGAAATGGGACTGTTAAACCCTAGGATCCAGAGCTGCCTCGATATTTAGTTAGCTGGCCATGTGGTACATTGTAAGAGGCCCAGTGCCCTCCCATGTCAAGACTAGGTTCCCTGGTTGACATCTAGATTGACCGGGACTCTCCTTCAGCTAAGACATGGCAATCAATGCCCAGCAAATCTACCAAGGAAAATCATCCCCCTCCTCTCTTTTCCTCTTTCTTTTTTCCCCTTCCCTCCTCCCCACAATAAACAGAACTATAAGATATAGTCCCTGCTCTCAAGGTTCTTTCAGCTTAGCTGGGGTGATAGATGAACATGCATAAGAAAGGTAGAGAACAACTAAGTGTCCAAGGATATGTAACTTACTGATTCAAAGACTGTAGTCTACAGATTAAGTGGTAGGGTTGAAGTCAAGTAGACCTGGGTTCAAATCCTGCCTCAGACACTTAGAAGCTCTGGGACCCTGGGCAAGTCCCTTAATCTCAATATGTCTCAAATAACTCTCTAGGATTTTTCTACTACAGTTAAAAATGGTGGGCTTGCTATCAGCCTAGGCGGATGAAGTTCCTCACCCTGACAAAATATTTGTACTGTCTGCCTCATGAGATGGAAGGAGAGTACTTTGTAAATTGTTGAAGTGCTGTATAAATACATTATAATTATCTCAAGCCCTCCCTGTTACATCCTTATGTCAACATTTTCCCAGGATCTCCTGTAATTGAATAAGATGCTAAACATGTCCTCATTGTATATGATCCCCAAAGGAGATTTGTAGCTTCCCTGAAATTAATATGTGAACTTAATAAGATCCAGATTTCCTCTGAAGCTTATGAACGAGGATCTTCTGCCTGGTGACTTTCTATTCAACCCTAATGGCTTCTTTAGATAACATTCTTTGCTTCCCCCAGGTGGTAGAAATCTTCCCCCCAGGACCCAGACAGCATTTTAACTGTATTCTCCTGTAGAAGCCATGTTTTCTTAAATCGTGGTTATTGGGGTATCTGTGTTCCCTGCTCAAGCTGAGAAGTAGGGGCTGCTAGGCGTTATAATAGGTAGAATACTGAACCTAGAGTCTGGAAGACAGGAGTCGAAATCTTGCCACTTACTAGCTCTCTCACCCTGGGAAGTCTCTCAGTCTGCAATTCCTTATTTATCACACAGCACTTAATTTCCATCATTGTGAGGAGTATGATAATATGTGTCATTGTTGTAGTTTAGTCATTTTTCAATCATGTCTGACTCTTTGTGACCCCTTTTGTGGGTTTTCTCAGCAAAGATACTGAAGGAGTTTGCCGTTTCCTTCTCCAGTCTGTCCCCATTTTACAGATGAGGAACTGAGGCAGACAGGGTTACAGAGCTGGTAACTGTCTGAGGTCAAATTTGAAATCAGGTCCTTCTGTCTTCAGGGCTATCAGTCTTTCAGCTGGACCACTTAGCTACCCTCAACTATAAAATGGACAGTGTTGAAATCTGAGGTTTCTAGTACATTCAACATAATGGAGATTAATTTTGTTGAGTGGCCCATTTTTTTTTCTTTTAGCAAACCCAAAGTAGCATTCAGCCTAAAATTGGAGATTTTTTTGTTTTTTTATGATAACAGGCTCAGTGAAATATTAGAAAAGCCATTGTATTTGGGATCAATACATCTGAATTTAAATCCTAATTCTGTCAATTTAATGGCTTTTTGACTCTGGACCAGTTACTTCCCTATTTATAAAATGGGAGAATCAGACTAGGTGATTTCCAAGGTCCCTTCCACCTCTACATTTGAAATCCTTCAAGTCAATATTTAAGATACTTCTGACATTCCCTTTAAACTACCCTTTCTTCAGTGGTATTCAGTTCATTTTGATGGAGAGTTCAGGAAGTATCTACACTGTGACAGGTACTGAAAATAATATCATCAGGACTTCAAGGATCTATGAATTCATCAGCATAAAAAGTTCTTCCATGGATGGAGGTTGAAGATATTTGTAAGTTAGTGGAAGACTCTTCCAGGATTGGCAAGACTTGGGGATGGAGACTGAAGCCATTTGTGAGCTAGCAGAGGAGTCTTACAGGATTGACCAAGACTCAGGATCACAAAGCTATACAGAGCCTTAACTAGGAATCATGGGATCATGAATTTAGAGCTGGAAGGGACCTCAGAGGTCATTTAGTCCAACTCACCTATTTTGCAGAGAGGGAAACTGAGGTACTGAGACATAAAGTGAGTTGTCCAAAGTCTCACAGTTATTAAGTTGGTAGTACAAACATTTGAGACTAATTCTTTGGATTCCAAAGCCAGCATCCTTCGCACTTTGGCAAGTAAATATTCAAGGCCCACTTTGACCCAGTTCTTCCTCCCTGCAGAACAAGCCTGATGTCCACTATATTAAAGGTAATGATGACAAAGGCAAAAATGAGCCAGTCTGTTCTCCAAGAGCTTCCAGTCTACTGGAACATATGGCGTTCACATAGAAACAACTGTTTCCTTTTTGAAAAGTCATGTTTGATGGCTGCCAAGACCCATCCTGACTTTAAATTGTGTTTTCTTATCTTGAAAACAACTCTGCCAGGAAACAGCAGTATTTCTTACCAAGAATTCACGTTTCCATAGCATTTTTACAACTCACATTTCCACAATTATTGCAGATTTCTGGAACAACAAACCCATGAGATAAACAGTGAACATAGTGAGAACCCAATTTTATAGAAGCAACAAATCTAGGAGGAAGGAAGGGACCTCCCCAAAGTCGCACAACAAAACAAGACAACAACTATTTATTAAGTGCCTATGTGCCAGGCACTGTTCTAAACTCTGGAGATACAAAGAGAGGCAAAAATAGTTCCTACCCTCAAGGTGCTCATAATTTAATAGGGGAGATAGCACACAAGCAACTAGGTACAAACATACTATATGATATATATATATATGGATATATATATACACATACACACACATATGTGTGTGCACGTATATATAAACAAGCTCTATAATCATATTACATATATACTGGATAAGTTAGAAATAATCACAGAAAGAAGGCAGTGGATTTAAGGGCATTTTGGGGAGGGCTTTCCCTGGAAGGCAAGACTCGAGATGGGACCCGAAGGAACACATATGGTGTTAGAGATGGGATTTGAGTCTAGCATTCTTTCCATTATGTTGACCTGCCTTTATAGTCCATTTCACTTCCCATATAAATGGAAGAGTTTGACATAAAGAAAAAACATGCTTTTGACATTTGTTTCATGACATATTCAGGACCAGAGAACACATTCATATGTCCTAAGTGCAGCGGGCTAGTCAACACACTCTATTCTCAATTCAGTTCATTGCCCTCTTGTTTCTAGAAGTCCGATACCAAAGGTCACTGGCCCAGATGTCCAGTTCAGGCTGCCAAGAAGACATGTAGATTTTCTAAGACCAATTTAGCCTTTCTCTAGAGAGAGACCTCTGGCCCTTGGGTCTTGTCTTGCAGTATAGAATTTGAAGTGTGTCCCTTATACTTAAGGTCTATGGGTTTCAGTTTGACAGATGTTTCCTTAATCAGAACTGTCAGATGAAAGGAAAAACACCATGTGAATTTTTCATAACCCCCACGAGTCTGGCTTTTCCATTTGGTCTCAATGACTCTTGCTCTCTTCCTAATGAAGGCCAAATGTAAATTAAGTTCTGTCAGTTTTGAGCAGCTGGAGTCTTCTCTCCTCCTAAACATGAAACATGGGAGAGTAACAAGGTGCAGACTGAGGAAGGTCGTTAGAGCTAACTGGCTCAAGTAGACCCTGACAGTTTAATGTTCATGGAAGATAATTAACATGGCTCGCAGGAATGACAAGAAGATATTCATATCCATCTTTTAACTCATTTTCTTTTTTTTTTCTATCGTCCGCACAGCTACGATCTTGTCATTTCATTGTCTGAAATTTGTTCATTGTTCTTTAGAAAGATTCTAGGAGCAATTGGTTAAAAGTTGATAGAACCTGCTTTTCTGATGAAGCAAGTATTTAACCAGTTCCTGGCATGAGAGAAAAGGCAGTGGCCCTGAAATCAGTGGACCTGTGCTCAAGCACTACCTCTGATCCTCACTACCTCTGTCATCTAGAGCAAATGTCACTTCCCTGGGCCTTGTTTTCCTCATTTGTCAAATTAAGGGATTGGATTAGATGGCCTCTGAGCCCTCTTCGGCTGAACTCTATGAATACCTTTTCTCAATTTGGCCAAAGACCTTGTATTTTGTTCCCATATTGGGAAGAGGAGACAAGTCGGACTTGTTAAGGAAATTCGTGTGATCTTTCTGGATCCTTGGCTGTGTTGTGTCTGTTTTCAGAATAAACAAAATTTCTAGGTTGAGATGTAGAAGAATATAGTGATTTGAAGCAAGCTAGCCCCATTGCTCTCAATGACCACGTCCTACTGCCATAGTTCTGCCTTACTAAGAATATTTGATGTGAATTGCTGGAAAAAAACCCACAAAAGTTCATAAAAAGAGGCTACTGTACCCCATTTCCCTTCCCATCTTCTATTTTCCAGCCAAAATGACCTCCTTCCCTTATTCGACATTCCATTTCTTATCTCCTTGTCTTTGCATAGGTTCTCCGCCATGCCAGATATGCCATTCTTCTCTTCCTCTTAGGAGCATTCAAGGCTCAGCTCAAACACCACCTCCCTTCAATTGGTAGTACTTTCCAATGTACCCTGATATTACCTTGTGTTTACTTTGCATCCATTCCATATTTACTTACTTTGTACACACGTTGATTTTCACTCCCTCCTACTGTACTCTAAGTGCAATTGAAATCCTTGGGAGTGAAGAGAGCTTAATTTTTGCCTTTGTGGCCCCAGAATTAAGATATCATATAATATATTATATATGATATATCATATACCATGTATATTACAAAAACATAATATATAACACAATTTACTGTATATGTTATGTATGGTATAGCATATATCACATAATATATTATATATATGTATATGTATGTATATATGTGTGTACGTATATATGTATATGAATATGTATACACCCACATCTATGTGTGTATGTGAGTATGCCCTTTCATTATGAGAGTGTAGGGTGGCAGTCAGGCAATGATATTAAGCAGAGTTGGGCTTCCCAGGTCTGTTTTGCACACAGGGACCTCAGGATGCGTGTTGGAACCTCAGGTAATATGTTTCTCTTTCTTGCTTTCTGCAAGCATCCAGATAAGGTTGAATTCCTTAGGAGAACAGATAATTGAGGCAAAGGAGACTGAGGAGAAAGAAGGGCTTTGGAGCTTAAAGTCCTCATTTCCCATGATTAGATATAGAGACTTAGTGTTCCTATACTTCTTTCCCACCAAAACTTTATGTGCTTCATTTTATTGTCATCTTATTGGATTTGTCACTTAGCAATCTTTCATCAAGCTCCTACTATGTGCCAAATACTGTGCTGGGTACTAAGAATATGCATGTATACTTTATAAATGGCAAAATCTGCCACA
This sequence comes from Notamacropus eugenii, assembly GCF_028372415.1. Classification (NCBI taxonomy): domain Eukaryota; kingdom Metazoa; phylum Chordata; class Mammalia; order Diprotodontia; family Macropodidae; genus Notamacropus; species Notamacropus eugenii. The sequence goes on from NC_092873.1 coordinate 519,525,096, forward strand.
ACTTGGCCATAGCCTTAGAGACCCCAGTGTTAGGGCAGCACAGTGAGGCAGTAAAGGATGGATACTGTGGAATATCAAATTAATAATGTGGTAAAAGGGCATTAAAAGTACTTGCCTGGTTGCCAGTGGGGATGATACAATTTGTGTGTGTTATGTTCTCAGATGGACTCTCCTAACCAGATAACCTAGGAAGATATTTCTCTCGCTCTCTCATTCTCTGTCTGTCTCTGTCTCTCTCCCCCCCCATCCTTCCTTCTTCCCTCCCTCTCTCCCTTCTTCCCTCCCTCTCTCTCTCTACTTGTGATAAGTGAGCTGTAGCTTAGTACTTAGACTGTACCCAAGCAAAAAGGGATTTTAGTTTCAGGAACAACAGTAGCATGAATTCCATAAACCAATGACTGTCAACTCAGACGGGGTGGGTCAGAGCTGGTTGCAAGCCCTAGGCGGTGTGTTGTTCCAGTGTTCCCCTTTAGAAATAACAACCAAGGCAATTGCAGTGAAAACAGCAATTGAGGACAATGTGTATGTGATTTGCAAAAGATCAAGAGGCCTCCTGGCATCTAGGCAAGAGCGCTGGGCTTGGGAGTCAGGTGCCTATTCTGCCAATCAATGATACATTTGGGCAGGTCCCTCAATTTATTCATTATGAGGAAATGTCTCTTTTTGTGCCTCCAGTACCTAGCACCATGCCTGGCACATGGTAGATGTCTAATAAATGTTTTTGATGGATTGATTATGAAAAGAGGGGCTGGTCTCAGTGGCTGTGGACTCCATTCCAACTTGGTTGATCCTATGAGCAGTCCTTTGAAGCATGCAATGTAGATGTTATTATTCCCATTTCAAGGAAGAAAAAGCTGAAATCCAAAGACATTAGTTGACTTTCCCATAGCCATAAAGTGAATAAATTTTGCGACTAGCCTTTGATTCAATTTACTTTAATTTGAGAATTACTTTTGAAACTTCTCTGTGTATGACACTGTGCTATATGCTGGGGACATAAAGTTAAAAATGAAAAAAAAAATCAAACCTAGGTCTCTTTTGATCCCAAATGTACTGAATTTTCCTCCTCTTTTGTATGATGATACATTCACAAGATTCTACCTCTGAATCCTGACCCCTTGAAGACCACACTACTTGTGTGGTCTTACTACTCTGGGCCTCAGTTTCCTTATCTGTAAAATGAAGGAGTTTGACTATTTCAGGGGTTCTTGACTTTTTGTGCATCATGGAGCCCTTGGGGAGGCTGGTGAAGACCCTGGACCCCTTCTCAAGGTTGTATTTTAAGTGCATAAAGTACAAAGGATTATAACGGAAACCCACCATGTTGAAATATATCAATCAATATACGTTTATTAAGTACCTACTGTGGGTCAGGCACTGGGGTTATAAAAACAGGCAAAAGACAGTTCCTACCTTCAAAGAGCTTACAGTCTAATGGGGGAAGCAACAAGCAAACAAATAAACATAGAGAAAACTATCTATGGGATAAAATGGAGATTTAACACAATTAACAGAAACATGGAATTAAGGGGGGTTAAGGAAGACTTCCTGTATATGGTAAGATTTTGGTTGGACTTTAAGAAAAGCCAGAGAGAGTGTTCTGAGTATGGGAAACAGTCAGAAAAAACAAAAAAACAAAAAAAAAAACCCAGAGCCAAGAGATGGGGAGTGTAGTTCATGAAGCAGTCAAGAGGCCAGTATTACTCATTGAAGAGTATGTGTTGGGTAGGAATGTGTAAGGATATTGGAAAGGTAGGAGTGGCTTGGGTTATGAAGGACTTTACATGCCAAATGAGGGCTGCTTACAGTCCTCCATCCAGGGCCATCTCCCATCATCCTGATCTATATCTTGCCACTGGAACTATATGACTCCAGAGGAGAAAATGAGACTGGTGACTTTGCACAGACCTCCCTCACTTACATTCAGTTCATTTGCAAGTCATGCCATCACCTTTCTGATCCCATGGTACTCTTTGAGAATGAAGTACAAGCAACAACCACAACAAATGCCAAATAGAGGATTTTGTATTTACTCCTGGAGGTGAGAGGAAGTCATTGGAGTTTACTGAATGGGAGGTGACATGGTCAGACTGTACTTCATTTGACAGTTGAATAGAGGATGGACTGGAGTGGGGAGAGACTTGAGACAGGCAGACTCACCAGATGGGAGGTGGTGAGGGCTACACCAGTAGAGTGATTGTGTCAGAGGAGAGAAGGGGACATCTTTGAGAGATGCTGTATTGCCAAGGCAATAGTCACAGCACTGGTGGTGACTATGAATATGTCAGTGTAGTTCTCAATCACAAAATATAAAAGTCTCTCCATATAGAAGGCAGAAGAAAAACATTTATTTAGACACCAGAAAGCCAAATCCCAGAACCAAAAAACCAAATACGTCATGGTGACAAAGAAGTTAATAAACATGAACACTGTAGGGAGCAAAGCCATTCCAAGCCTCCTCCCTCAGCCAAGTCCTTCTCCCAAGCAAACACTCACAACGGTGAGTCTTGCTGCCCTCACCTGCCTGCGTCCTCTACTCTCTGCCCTGGCCATGCTCACTCACTTCCTCCTGGTTCTGCCCCACCCTTCCTGTTCTGCCAGTTCAGCAATCTCCTCCTACCACATGACTTAGGCTTCCAGGTGATTTAATGGACCTATTAATGAATAGGAAAGATTTTCCAATTCAAATTATCATTACAGATGCCGCAGAGATGAAAGTGACAGGCTTTGGCCAGATAGGATTTGTGGGATGAGAAATAGTTATCCAAACATTTTTAAAGATTCCTGGATCCCAAGTTAAGAATTTCTGGACTACATGACTTCTGATCTCCCTTTCAGGTCTAAATCTATGATCTTATTTCTTATTAGTGTTAGCTAACCATCCCCATTACCTTCGTTAATTCGTTCTTTCATTCTTTACCACAGAGATGAACCCTAAAGGCCATGTGATGCTTCTCTCTGTCCTGGCATCTTTCTTTTGTGGGTGTTCAGTTTTGCCTCCTCTCACTCACCTTCCTTATATAATACTTCACTCCATCCGCCCACCCACCCAATTTCCTTTCACTGTGTTCTATTTTGATGTTTGCTGAAAATACACTACTGCTAAATACAGAATCAAGCAAAGGTGGGATGGGCCATTTTAATGCTTCCATATGTACATGGTGGGTGTGAGCAGGCTGTGACATGAAGGGAATGTTGAAGAATGGGAGTAAAAGATATCATCTGGAAAATGTGTAATAGGAAGAGGTGGTGGGCTCGTCACATGATAAGGGTAAGGAATGACAAGGAGTCAGCCAGAGTGGTCTCCTGGGATCCTTGCAATGTAAGGTGAACAAGAGGAAGGCTTCCATCACGTTGGATGGACTCCCTATCGTGAACTTTGGGGAGGAAAGAGACAAAAATCTGTTAGAAAGAGGAGGCACAGATGGGATGCATCTGTCCTATGGACAGAATTCTAATTCACTAAGTTCATAGAGACATTTGAGCATCATGAATTCTGTCTCCAGTCTTGTACCCATTTCAGTACCAGCAGTTCTATATTCATATTATTCTAGTCAAGGCTATTTAAATGACTCTAAAATCATGGAGAATAAGAAATGTGAGGGACCTCAGAGGACTTAATCAAACCTGGACTTAAATTGAAACCTATGGTTCCCGGCCACATCTGTACATCTCCAGGGAAGGGGAAACCACTTCCTGAGAAACATACTACTAATTGTTGAGTTGCAACCTTCCATTAAGATATAATTTGCCTCTTTGCAAGTTCTATCCATTCTTCAGGGCTTCATATCTGGCTGATATTGGTAGAGAATATGTTGGGAGAAAAAACGTTAGGAGAGAACATCCGTTATTCCCAGTTCTGTTTCTGGGGCCAAGCAAAATAGCTGTAATCTCTTTTCTATTTCTTGGAACTGTGACTGTAAATAGAAATACGGTATAGTAGTTAGAAGGCTAACTTTGGTGTCAAGGAAGATCTGGTTTCTAATTCTGTCTTTGGACACTAGATGTCAGAGCTTTGGGATTATAGAGAAGGCTCTTAACCTTTCCATACCCCAGACAGCTCTCTACTAATGTGTGGTCCAACAATGAATATATATGTGTGTGTGTGTGTGTGTGTGTGTACGTTTGTATACACACATACATGCATATGTATATATGTGTGTGTGTGCGTATATATATATATATATATATATATATTCTCCATTAGAATATCTATATTACTCTAACTATACACCATATTGCTCTATACTCCATATTACTTTAGTCAAAGATTACAGATCTGGACTCTCCATTAGAACTCAAGGTCTCTGAGTTCAGGAATTGCTGGTGCATTTCTTTGTATCTCAAATACTTAGCAGGATGCCTGGCACAGAGTAGGTGCTTAATAAATGCTTATTAACCATTTCCCCCCAATCATTCTTATGTTTGAGACCACTAAAACTACTGTTAGGTTTTCAGGAAAGGGAAATCATGACTTGGATTCAGAATATTCAGTGTCACCACTTAACAGGCTGTGGGACTTAGGGCAGCTTATGTTAACCCTTTGAGCCCCAGTTTTGAATCTTTAGAATGAGAGGATACCCTCACTACATTTTTCACCAGGTCTTCCTCACTAAAACCTTTGTATTCTTTACATTATATTATGTTGTTTCTCAACTTCACAGTCCCGTTTGAGAAACATGACTGAGCCCTTGGGATACTGTGAAGATCATTCAAGACAGTATGAAATGATATTGAGTGGGGGGATATCGGTTTCTAAATATAGTCAATGTCCAGAAAAATGCATTAGATTGTGTACTTGAGGAAGTCCTTAACAGAGGAACAGAGAATTTTGTTGGATATAGAGATGAGTAAATATAAAATAAACTCAGAGAGGCAACATAGCTTAATAGTTAAAGTGAGAGAGGAAGACCAGGTTCATTTCCTGCCACAACTATATGGCCCTGGTTACCACTTCTCATGGCTCTGGGTAGCTCTCTGACTGAAGGTACAGGGTAGGTAGCAACAGGTAGAAGGGTTTCTTTCAAAGAATTTCATCCACCAATAAAACCAGAGGAGAAATTCCAATCGCTCAGTCCATGGGCTTTTATTGTGCATCTACCATGTGTCTGGTATGGGGCTAAGGGCTAGGGACATGAAGACAAAAAGAAAGGGGGAAGGGGAAGCCCTAAGCTCATGAAGCTTGTACAGCACATTTCCTCCTTGGAGAAATTCCTGCCCTGGTCGCTCTCGCCCTATTGTGGTTTGCTTCTCTGGGATCAGTTTCAGGAAAAGCCAAGCTGCCATGCTCAGAATCAATCATAAACACATAGGCCTAGACCTGAAATGGACCTCAGAGGCCATTGTATCCAGGAGTCCTAAACATGGGATCCTTAAACTTGGTTTTAATTTCTTTCTCATTGTTTTTATTCTTTAGCTTTCAACATTATAAGATTTTTGAATTCCAAATTGTTCTCCCTCCTTTGCCCTTTCCTAAGACAGCAAGCAATCTGATATACATCATACATGTACAATCATGTTAAGCATATTTCCACATTAGTGCTATGGAAGAAGAATCATAATAAAATGGGAACCTCACAAAAATGAAAAAAAAAAGCAACAAAAAAGCGAGAATAGTCTGCCTCAATCTGCATTCAGACTCCATCATTCTTTCATCATTCTTAGCATTTTCCATCATGAAACTTTTGGAATTATCTTTGATTATTGTGTTGCTGAGAAGAACTAAGTCAGTCATGGTTGATCATCACACAGTGTTGCCATTATTATGCACAGTGTACACCTGGTTCTTCTCACTTCGCTCAGCATCAGTTCACGTAAATCTTTCCAGGCTTTTTCTTATGGAACAATAATATTCCATTACATTCATATACTACAGCTTGTTTGGCCATTCTTCAAATGATGGTCATTCCCTCAATTTCCAATTCTTTCCTACCACAAAAAGAGCTGTTATAAATAATTTTGTACATGTGTGAACTTTTTTTAATATTATCCTTATTTCAATGTAATTTGTTTCCTTGGTAATGTATATCATTTATTTTATCCATTTAAGAATGTTGTTTTAAGATAGGGTTTATAGACTTCCCCAGCGTGCTAAAGAAATTCATGACACAAAAAGAGTTGTCTGGTCTAATTTACCCTTTTATTTTACACATAAGGAAATTGAGGCTCACTGAGGTAGAATGACTTGGCCAAGGTAACATGGGGCGTATCAGAGGTAGGCTTTGAACCCATATCTTCCTACTCCATAGCCTGGAATCTTTCTATTCTACAATGCTATCTCACTTTATCTCCTATTTTCTGGCCTTCTTCACAAATTTGCCAATACTTACCTGTCTTTATCCTTTCCTCACCCGTCCACCCTGCCTTCAATTATGGAGACATCAACCATGATAAAAATCAATTCTGACATTGTTCCTGGATGGGATGTGTCAATCTGCTCCTCTGTGGCCCTATTCACCATTCCTATAACTTTTCAGACCAAAGTTTTACTCTCTGGCCATCACTCTTCTGTGTATGTTTTCTTCCCCATTAGAATGTAAACTCTTTGATGATGGAGACCAGCTTTAACTTTTGTATTTGTATCCCTGCTGCTTGACACAAAGGAAGTATTTAATAAAAACTTCTTCATTCATTAATGTAAGTATACGTAAAATATGTACAAGATTAATGGGAGGTAATGAAAGGGGGCAGAACTAGTAGCCGGGGGATTGAATGGAAGGGAGCAGGAGAATCAGGACAAACCTCACATAGTAAGTGGCATTTGAGCTTCCTCCCTCCAGCTCCCACAATCTATCCCTGTACCACTACTCTGTCTCAACTAGAACATATGTGAGATTAAGATGAAAAAATGGGGAGCAGAGGTCCGTGGTGTGTTTTGCATCACTTAACATGTTTCCATCCAGTTTTGAAAGTGTTTAAAGAATATGGAGAGGACAACTAGACTACATAGATTATCGTTACTATAGAATATTATGTTGTTATTTAGCACATAGAAGGATACCATATTAATATAATGGGATATAGGGACTGTAAGATACTCTCTTGATTCTCTAAGATATGAGCATAGAACTTAAAGCTGGAATGGTTCTCAGAGATTTTCCCATTTCTCCACATTCATCTCTCTCTGACTCAAAACAAAGTCAAGTGCAAGTCATGTCATGATTTCTCTGATGTCATGATCTTCTTCAAAAATGAAATATGAACACAACCTATGAGTAGACCAAGCTGCCTAAATGGGGCCTTCTCGTCTCCAACAGAAGGGAAATTTTGATGGCCGGAAATTGCCCAATTAACTTGGGGGACATTAACTAAATTCTTTTCCTCCCCTCCCCCTACCCTCTCCCTTCCTCACTTTACTCCTTCCCTTCCCTCCTCTCCCCTCCCCTACTCTTCTCTTCTCCTTCCCTTCCTTTCCCTTCCCTTCTCTTCCCTCTTTCTTGTCCCCCCTAAAAACCTTAGACCCAGTGCCCTCTAAATCCCATGGACTGAACAGCAATGAGTCCCTGTCCAGCCTCCACTCAAGGGCTGTTTTTGGATCGTCCTGGCTTAGAGTGAATGTCAATAGTGACAATTTCTCTTCTAAGCAACAGACCTGAGGCTCCTGTCCCTCCCAGCATGATTTATCTTTGTGATTATTTATTATCTTTATCATTATTTTTCTTTTCTCTTAAAGGGGTCATCTCCCTGACTACCTTTTAAGAGGCCTGTTCACTGAAAGGGCATTACTCACTTTAAGTGAGTACCTGAAAAAGCCTTAGCCTAAAAGGCCAAGATCTCCCATTGTATCCTGGGCCATCTCTAGTCATCCTGAGTCATAGCTGGTCATTGGACCCAGATGGCTCAGGAGGAGAAAATGAGGCTGATGACCTGGCACAGACCTCCCTCACTCAAAACAAAGTCAAGTGCAAGTCATGTCATCATTTCACTGCTGTCATGGTCCTCTTTGAAAACTAAGTTCAAACACGACAACAACAATATTTCCCTACCACCATTCTCTCCTTCACAGGCCTCTTAACTGAATATTTAGAAATGAGGAAAATGAGACCCAGAGTTCTCATGACTTGTTCGTGGTCACCTTGATCAATCTCTTCCCTTCCCCTCCATCTGGCTCTACAGATAAGGAGTCTGAAAGAGGCCCAGAAGAAGTGATTTCTTAAGGATGACGTAGCTAGTGGATTGGCAGTGTCAGCTCTACTTTAGGGGGCATAACAGTGAGCCTCCATATTCTGGGTTGATTTTCTTCTTTTAAATTTTTATAATAAAGCAAGCATTTCTATAACATAGTATAATAAAAAAGATTGCACATGAAATTGCCAATCTATTATGTATAAGTTGCTATTACTTTTAAATATATAGTAAAGCTGTCATATAAATTTCTTTTTTTTCTTCCCTCAGTCTTCTTTAGAGGTGGTGATACCATTAGACACACATGCACACACACATGCACACACATACAATACTTACATATATGTAATATACACACACATATATATAAATATAAAATCATTCTATACATACTTCTATTTATCTCTAGTTGCAAGTAGTGTCTTCTTTCATATCTATGTCTTTTGAAGTTAATTTGGTTATTTATAAGAATTAAAATAACGTATTGGCACCAAGTTTTTTTTTAAACAATATCAGTTACCATATACAATGATCTGCTTATTTTACTCTTCATTATTTTGTGCCTCTATCCATGTTTTTCTAATATTATCAAGCTCATCATTTCTTACAGCACAGTAGTACTCTACCACAATCATACCACAATTTGTTCAGCCATTCCCCAACTGGTGAGCATCCATACAATTTCCAGTTCTCTACCACCACAAAGAAGGTTGCTACGAACATTTTGGAACATATAGGTTCTTTTCCTTTTTCCCTAATCATCTTTGGAAATAGACCAAGTAGTGGTATTACTGGGTCAAAGAGTATAGGCAATTTAATAATTCTTTGGGCATAATTCCAGATTGCTCTCCGAAATGGATCAATTCACAATTCTAGCAACAATGAATTAGCATCCTGATTTTTCCACATTCCCTCCAACATTTGTCGCTTTTCCCTTTAGTCATTTTTGCCAATCTGGTAGGCATAAGATGATATCTCGAGGTTGTTTTAATTTGCATTTCTCTAATCATTACTGATGTAGATAAATGGTTTTGTTTTCTTCATCAGAAAACTACCTATTCATATCCTGACCATTTATCAATTGGGGAATAATGCTAGGTTCATTTTCAAAGGCAGGAGGGCTTTCCACCTTTGGGAGAAGGAGCTAAGGAATGAAACTATCCTTTTTCTCTGCCCCAGAATAACCGAGGACTTTGAAGGATCTGCCTAGACTTGTATTGTTCTTTGCAAGGGGATATAAACCTTCATAAAGAACAAGGACCTCAGCTGTACTATTCCTTGCTGACCTTTTCCATTCTAAATATTATTTCCCCATTTTAATCATAAATCTCATTTTTCCTCTCACACAAAAAGAAAACACATGTAATCCTATCTCTTGTATCAAGCCAGGTCATCTCCTTGGAAGGTTTGTGCAAAGACTTGCCAGGTTAGGACCAGATTCTCTTTAACCTTTGAAGAGGGCATAGGGTCAAATTAGTTGCTCTTACAGCATCTGCTATGGATTTTGTCTCTGGGGGTGGGGGTGTCTCTCCTATGGAGATTCCATGTAAATCATAACTCAGTATGCCCCATGTTCACTCAGTTTAATATTGAACATCCTGTTTTTTTTTTTAATCTAGGATCTTCATCTAGTTCTCAGATTTTAGGGTTTTTTTTCCCTCATCTTTATTTCTTTTATCTGTGTCCTCCACTTTCAGTCACACTATACTAATGATATTCCTGAAAAATTACAGATTCCAGAGAATTAAAAACAAAATCTTCAAAACAGCAATAAGCTTGCTTTGATTAGCCAGTTATGTCTAATAATTAGTCAAGAACACTTTTTTGCCCATTAGTGGTACAAGCATATACCACCAAAAAGTATTCACTTAGCCCCTTCTGGAAGGCCTCCAGTGATGTGGAACTCACCACTCACTGAAGTCACCCATTCTCGTTATGGACCTCTTTGATGAATTTTTATTGATTCCTCATCTGTTCTTGTCTGGACTACTGCAATAGCTTCTTGGTAGGTCTGCCCACCTCAAGTCTCTCTGTCCCAATTCAGCTTCAATTCAATCACTAAAGTGATTTATAAAAAAACCCAAACACAGGTTCTACTATGTCATTCCCTTGTTCACGTTGTCTTCCCCATAAGATCCTAGAGGTCAGGGACTGTCTTTTGCTTTTTTTTTCTTTTTCTTTTTTTGTAAATCTAGTGCTTCACACAGTTTCTTGCACATTGTAGTCACTTAACGTTTATTTATTCCTTCATTGCCAGCTCTGAAAAGGAAGGATTGGAGAGGGGAGAAACTAGAGGGAAGGAGGCACTGTTTCAGGTATTTTATTCCAAAGATTGAATCAAGTCTAGACCTGAAGGTTGGGTACAAGGTAGCTATAATTCTCCCACATCTGTTATTTTTGGCTGTGCAGGTAAATGGTTAAAATTTTCCAGTGGTTGAGGTAGAAGTCTTCATTGTTTGAGTCATTTCAGGACTAGACTGGACAAGACAAAGCCCCAGAGAATATACTGTTGCCTTGACCCCTGGTACGCAGGAGGGCTGGACCTGATGACCTAACAGGCCTTTTTCCACCTCTGATTCCAGTGGGGGGATGACTCAGAGACAATGACATCATGGATGAGCTCATTCACCCTGAGAAAAGATGTGACGGGTGAGCAGGGGCAGCCGTCCTCTTGTTTCCACCCTTCCCACTGCATGTTTTCCTCTTCCTGAGCATGTAGCACTTTGAGTTGGTTTATGCCGGTCTTTGCCCCTTCTACCTTGTCACTTATTTAATAGTTTTACTCTTTATTACCTCTCCTTAAACTCATCTCATATTTTTTCCTCTTCTTTTCATTCTCGTTCTCTCCTTTCTTCTCTGCTCTTTTCAAATTCTCCTTCCTTTTTCTATCTTCTGTTCTCTTTTGTCTTCATTTCTTTTTTCTCCTTTTCTTTCTCTTTAAACTCTTTTTCTCTCTCCTCTTATCCTCTAGAAGTAAGTTCGAGTGTAGCTCTCTCTAGTATTTTCATGCATTCTTGTTGCTTACTGTATTTCCCTCTTGTCTCATTCTCAGTGGTGATGATCATGGAGAGAGCTATATTTGCTGTAAGTACTTCATACTTGAGTAATATTTTACATGTACTTTGAGTAAAGCAATTATACTTCTTTTCTGAATTTGCTTAATTCATAATATAGTGAATGTATAGGATATGAGAGCTAGAAGGGACCTTGAAGGTCATCTGGCTTAACTGTCTTATGTTACATATGATGAAACTGAGGACCACAAAGGAAAAGTTCCTCAGGGGAATATAGCTTGGGCATATTGCTCATCTCTCTCAAACCAAGAGAAGTGACACACCAGAACACTGATGCTCTTGGACTTCCAAACCAATAACAAGCCACTTTTTAATTTTGATGCTTTTAAAACTCATGGAGCTCAATCCACTGGAAGAAAGCCAGTAGAAGGAGATACAAGCATATGCCAAAACTTACTGTCATTCAAAGACTTACCTCCTACAGTGGAACTCTGTTCTTACCCAGAGCTTCTAACTACATAGTCTCAACTAGAACATGGGTCAATCTTACTCCTCCAATGTTATTCTATGTAACAAAAAAGACTGATGGACAGGGACAGCCTATAATGTGATGTTGTACCTCAGCAAACCCTTTTATGAGGGAATTCAAACACAATTGTAGGAATTAACAGTGGATGGAAGCTTAGTATTTAGAACTAGATAGGATCTTTAAAATCATAGTCGGATCTTCTTTCTTCAAAACTAAGTAAACTTCAGCCTGGAGTAATAAAATGACTCTTTCAAGGTCATACAGGAAGTAAAAGAGTACCAGATCTGTGGGTCCAATCCAGCTAGACTGAGGCTGATTTTTCTCTTTTTGTTTTTTTAATTCTGAAATTAATACACACAAAATACAACGGATTTATATATGTATGTGCATATATTTGTACATATATTAAAGTAGAAAAAAGAATTGTGCAAGAAACTTCCAATGTCAATACTGTGTATTTTGCTTTTCCTTTTAAACATATAATAAGATCAATCTGTAACCTTTAAAACTGTTTTTTCTTTGCTTGCCATCCCTTCTTTTTGGTTTTCCTTCTTTTCTCTCATCTTTCTTTATTTCCTTCCTTCCTTCCTTCCTTCCTTCCTTCCTTCCTTCCTTCCTTCCTTCCTTCCTTCCTTCCTTCCTTCCTATAAATGAGTACTTGGTTTCCAGTTTTACTAAAGAAAGAAATAAACAAAAACTCTGCTCTAAAGATTTGTTTCCATATGGATCCTTTTCTTTTTCTCTTTAATCTAAATGAAGTATCAGCAGTATAGCCTGGTCATGCACAATTTGATGATTACTTGGACAGCATTCCAAACTGCTGTCTAGAATGTCTGGACAAATTTACAACACCATCAACAACGTATCCATGTGCTTATTTCTGTGTTGCTCTTCAGTAATTACCATTTTCAAGTTTTTTTCTTCCTTTTAAAGATGAAAAGTATAAAATTGTCCCCTAAGATGATTTAATTTTCATTTCTATAATTCTTGGTGATTTGGAGCATTTTTCGTCTATCATATTTCATATTTGGAGCATATTTCATCTATCTATCTATCTATCTATCTATCTATCTATCTATCTATCTATCTATCTATCTATCTATCTATCTATCTATCTATCTGATTTCTTCCTTTAAAACTTCCTATTCATATCTGTTGGCCATTTAACTACTGGGGAATTGTTCTTGTTCTTATAAATTTGGATCAGTTACTTATATAGTTTGGAAAATGAAACCTTTCATAGAGAAGCTTATTGCAATTCTCCTTCCCCCCCCCCACCCCGCAGTTACATCCTTCCATTGTAATTTTAGTTAAATTGGTTTTATTTCTGCCTAAGTAAACTCAACACTTTAAAATTTTTATATAAACAAAATTCTACATATTTTCTCTCGTACATGTCTTGCTCTTGTTTGGTCATGAACTTTTCTTCTATTCATAGATCTTAAAGGTCATTTCTTCTTTGATCTTCTAATTGTTTAGTTTAATTATCCTATCTGTCTAACTAATATATCCGTTTGGAGCTTACCTTGGTGTATGGTATGAAATGTTGGTTTATACCTAATTTCTCTCAGACTGCTTTTTAGTTTCCCCAAAATTCCACTCCCCCCAAAAATATTGAGTCCTTACTCTGGTATCTAGGGTCATCAGATTTTTTGAACACCAGACCACTGGGTAGCAAGTAGTAGAACTAGGATCCGATGCCCAACTTATCAAGTTATCTTTGCCACAGTCCTTTTCACTTCATCTCATCCTATTAAGATCACATTCCATATTCTCATGTCTTTTTTACTTTTGATTTGTTTCTTCTTTCACAACCATTATTAATATGGAACTATATTTTACATGATAGTGTATCTATAAACTATGTCAAACTGCCTATTTTCAGAAGAAGGGAAGGGAGGGGAAGGAGGAAGCAAATTTAGAACTCAAAATCTTGTAAAAATTAATGCTAAAATCTTTCTTGATTTGTAATTGTGGGAAAAATAAAATACTATTTAAAGCAAAAATTTTAAGAGACCACATGCTAGGAGATAATAATAATAAATAATAATTCATGATTATTTCACTCTTTATAGACATCATTTTATTTCATAATCACAACCCTTCAAGGAAGGGTTGCTATCAAATTTCGACATATGAGGAAACTAAAGTTTAAAGAGGTTAAATGACTGCTTACTGTGACATCATTTGTGAGTATCAAAGATAAAATTTGAACTCAGTATATCATGATTCTAAATCTATTCCTCTACTCATTATTCCACAGATAAAAGTACTTGCCTCGTCTCTAGGATAGTTCAGTCCTTTGAATAAGGCATCAGCCTCGATGTTCGAAGGAGGAATATTTTCTCTTGTCCCCTCTTTAAAAAAAATATGAGGATGTTCTTTATGCATTTTTTGGTTATAACACAATCATTTTGGGATAAATCTCCCTCCACTCCCTGAGGAACCTTCTCCTAAAGCAAAGAACAACTAATCAAAATATCAGCTATGTCTGCGATAGAGGCAACATTCCTCATCAACAATTCTCCACCTCACCAAGGACAGGACTGAGGCAAATTTTAGCACAATTTTCTTCTACAATTCATGAATGTTATGGACTGTGATCGCTGAACATTTAATAGGAACCTATGGAGGAAGGTAGCAAAATGAGCATTTATGTCATTCTCACTATGTTCCTGGCACTATGCTGAGTCCTTCTCACAAATATTACATTTGATCCTCACAGCAACCTTGCAAGGTGGGTGTCATCACCTCCTCCATTTTATAGTTGAGGAAACTGAAGCAAACAGAAGTTGTAATCTACCCAGTGTCTCAGAGTTAATCTGTCTAAGGTCAGATTTGAAATTGGGTCTTCCTGACTCCAGGACCAGCACTCTCTCCGTTGTGATACCAATTCCCTCTACTTAGATTCGGTGCAAAGGGAAATATTCATTATTCATCCTTGGCCTTGGTGGAAATTTAAAAGAAGGCAATTTAAGCTTGATGAAGGCAAAACTTTCTATGAGTGAGAGCTATCCTGGATAAGTTGTCTGGATAGTCTGTTCCCTTCCTTGGTGGGGGGAGGGCTTTCAAGAAGAGGATGGATAATCATTCCTGGGGGATCCCTTTTGTGCATGAGTTGACCCAGATGACCATTGTCCACAAATCCGGCTCTCAAATTCTGTGAGTCTTTGACATCTGGGCTTTTCTCATCTGAGGCAAATAGCAAAGAGGTGGTCATTTCAACAGACTCCTCACTGCAGACTAGGATGGTGAATCATGAATGGCTTCCATTAAGTGTTATGAAGAAATGTATCTAAGAAAGAGGAGCCAAGGTAATTGACTTTGGGCAGAGAATATAAGGGGCATCAATGGATGGAAGCTGCTAGGACAGCATCCAGCCCATTTCATCAGAAAATATCCCCGAAATCATTTCCTGTCTCTTGGCCCAGCAGCCCCCTCTTGAATGGAGTATGGCAGACATTCCCTGGACTCAGCAGCAACCTAGCCAGCCAGGCCAGGAAGTGAATGAATCCATTTGCCAATTAAAATGAAACCCCTCCAAAGGACCTGCTCACCCCAGACAAGAGAGATTTGTCTTCCTGGCAGTCTCCTTGGCCAGGATCCTTCTTCACTCTGTAACCCTCTAGAGAACAGACACAAACCTGCTCTCTGGGAAATGAGGCTGGGACAGAGCTTTTTCTTACTTCTCATTTACTCAATGAGTTTGAATTAATTTAGCCTGTATAAATCTTATATGTGCCTAGACTGTGTGCCCCTTGAGAGGAGAGACATTTTTTCCTTTCTTTGTATCCCCAGTGCCTAGAATGGTATACAGTAGGCACTTAATAAATGCTTGTGGGCTTGATATCACCAGTATTTAGAAGAGCGCCTGGAACATAGTAAGTGCATCATTCTCATTCTCATTAAAACTAGTCTTTGGAGAGAGATTTAAGATTTGAAAGGTACTTTACAAATATCATCACATTTGATCCTCACAACAACCCTCAGAAGTAGGTATGATTATTTTCCCATTTCATCCCATTTATTTATTATCCCACATTTTCCCATTAACAAATTTTAAAGATGAAGAACTAAGACCTAGAGACATAGAGTCACACAGCTAGTAAATGTTTGAAGATGTGTTCAAACTCAGGGTGTTCTTGACTCCAAATCCTGCATTCTATGCACTTGCCTTTGTTTTGTAAGCCTTAAAATGCTGTATAACTGTGAGCTCTTAATAGATGCTGATTGACTTGCTGACTTTCTGACAGTGTATTTCTTCACGGTCTTTTGGGGCTGCCCCAAGGCCTCATGGGTTTGACTCTGTCCCATCAGAGGACCCAATAATTTAACAGAGAGATAAGCTATGGTCAAAAATTATGAGATGTTGGCCCTTCTGCTGCCTTTCAGGGGGAAATGAGCTTTTCACCCCCTTAGGAAGTCTAAAATCAGTGAATGGTGACACAGGTCATCTTTTGTAATCGTGCTCTACTTTGAGACATTGTCAAGATAATTCAAATCAGCAATCATTTATGATAACAATAATATCTAGAACTTACACTTACAGAATGCTTTAACCATTGTAAATCCTTTATGTAGATCGTCTCATTCCATTCTCCCAACAACCTTGTGAGATAGGTGGCATCATTTTCCCCATTTTATTGATGAAGAAACTAAAAATGAAAGAAGATAAATGAGTTTCCTTAGCTCACACAACTAGAAAATGTTTGAGGCAGGATTTGGACTCAGGTCTTTCAGAGGTCAAGTCTAGCATTGTATCTCTGTGGTCTCTAGAGGGGATGCAAATCAATCAATCAATCAATCAACAAGCATTTATTAATCAGCATCTATGGGCCAGGGGTTGTGGGGATTCAAGTACAAAAAAAAATGAAAAACAAAATTTGCAATGAACTTACATTCTAATAAAGGGAACAATATGTTACCCCTTAATCCAATAAACTCTATGGCATCCTACTTGGCTCTGTAATTAAATAGAAAGCATGTTTGGTTTCTAAAAAACCCTTCTTAAACTCTTAACTTTCCAGTCTTTCAATACCTTTTACCGCTCCACATATTTTACAATCAAGGGACACTGGTCTTATCTCTGTGCCATGCTCTCACTGGACATTTTCACTGGTGTTCCCCCATGCATGGAATACTCTCCCTTCTCACTTCCATCTCCTGCTGACTTCCCAGGCTTTATCCAAAGATCAGCTAAAATTCCATCTTGGTTTTACTTTGGTTGAAAAAATTAATAAATAAGATTCCATCTTCCTCAAGAACTCTTTCCCAGTCCCTCTGAGATTGTCTCCAAGGTATCCCATCTGCATCTTGTTTGTAAATAGTTGTTTGCATGTGGTGTCTCCTAGAGATTGGAAGCTTCTTGGGGGCCGGGTCTGTTTTAGTCTTTGCATTCCTAGTGTTTAGCACAGGTCCTGCAAAAGAATAAAAAGACCTAGTTAAAAGAAATAATCAGGGAGACTTCATTTTACTAAAATGTACCATAGAGAATTAAGTAATACGAAAAAGTTTTTATAGCATTTTTCTCTGATAAAGACCACATTTAAAAAAATGTAGGAAACTGAGTCAAGATTATAAAAATAAGTCATTGTTCAATTAATAAATTACTGATTTTTAAAAAGAAGAAACCAAATATATGTATAGTCATATGAACAATGCTTTAAAGCAATATTTCCCTAACATTTTTGTATTATTAAATAATTCTCAATTACATATAACAATTTTAGGAGATTTTTTAAAATTTTGAGTTCCAAATGCTAAACTTCTCTCCCTCCACTTTCTCCTCCTTGAGAAGGGAAACAATTTAACAATTTGATACAGACTGTTCATATGAAGTCATGCAAAACATATTTCTATTTTATACATGTTACAAAAGAAAACAGACCATATATAAATATGATATATATGCATATATATAAAATATATATATATCGCACACATATACATATGTGTATATATGTGTGTGTCTCTAATATATAATGCTTTGATCTGCATTCAAACTCTATCAGTTCTTTTCCTGGTGGAGGACAGAATTTTTTCATTTTAAGTCCTTTGGAATTGTCTTGGATCACTGCATTGTTTGGAATAACTAAGTCTTTCATGGTTGATGGTCATACAATATTGGTTACCATATATAATGTTCTTCTTGTTGAGCTCACTTCACTTTGCATCAGTTCATATAAGTCTGAAAGCATACCCACCCCTGTCATTTCTTTTTCTAGCTCAGTAGTGTTCCATCACAATCATAGATCACAATTTATTCAGCTGTTCCCTGAGTGACTGGCATCTCCTCAGTTTCTAATTCTTTATCACCATGAAAAGAGCTTCTATAAATATTTTTATACATATAGTCCTTTTCCTTTTAGCTTTTTGGGATACAGACCTGGTACTGGTATTGCTGGATCAAAGGGAATGCATAATTTTATTGTCCTTTGGGCATAGTTTCAAATTACTCTCCAGAATGATTAAGGCAGTTCACAGCTCCACCAAGAATCCTTTAGTGTACCAATTTTTCCACATCTCTCCAAATATTTGTTATTTCCCTTTTCTGCCATGATAGCAATCTTGTTCCAAAAGCCTGTATCTTTGGGTTTATCTAACACTAGGTTACTATGGCCATTTACTACTGTGGATTGTGTACCCAATCTATTCCAGTGATCCCGAACTCTATTTCTCAGCCACTACCAGATTGTTTTGATAATTACCTCTTTGTAATACTCTAAATCACTATTGATAAAAGAAATGCTAATTAAAAGAACTCTGAGGTACTACCTCACTACCTATGAGAAGTGACAAATACTGGAGGGAATGAGGGAAAATAGTTACCTTGCTGCCCAATATGGCACTGAAACACTTTATCTCCTGTAGCTGGAGATGAAACAGTCCAGAAGCGTCTTCACTGGAATAAGTGTCTTCTGGGGATTCTCACCACTTTGGCTCCTCAGCATCACTGTGCTTTGAATGATTACCATTTGGACATATATTTTTTTCCTTTGTAAACTGCTGGTCAAGCTGGTTTTTGTTGGTTTGTTTGTTTTTCTTTTTTTATCACTTTTCCAGTTTCAGGCTTTGAACTTCAATTGAGGACAAGGTCTCTCCTTTCCTTGTGGTTGTCTGTCCTTTTCAAAAGTCTTGCTAGAAAACAATCTCTTAAAAATCTTCAGGGATTCATTTATCAAGTAGGGAATTAAGGGGAGAAAACACTTCACTCTATTTCATTCATTCTGTCTTCCTTATCACATGAACAGCCCAGTTATCATTCCCTTGCAATTAATAATCAAATATTGAAGCACCCCGGGAATGACTCCTGCTTCCTTGATTTCTGTAAGCTTCAATGCCCCTCCCCAGTGGGGGAGGCTTTAGAAAAGGGGACCCAGACTGCATGAATGCTCACCTGCCTCATCCTTTCTTTACTTATCCCCCCAGTGTTATAGCAGCAGCGAGGATGGGTTAGACTGCAGAACACCCCCCACACCCTACCACCTTTCCTCAAAAAACTATCGATCCCTTATGAGGAGGGGAAAGAGAGGGCCAAAGAGGCGGTCTGCCCTGAGCAGGACATGATGGCTCCTGGCTTGCTCAGATGTTTGTGGCTGCCCAGCTTTCTCTCCACCCTCCGCTGAACTCTGCAGCTGGTTTGTTTTGAGTGATATGCTACTCCTGAGAAATGCTGAGGTTTTATCAAATAATGGATGCGGTTCTTTGAACCTTCCATCCTTTTGATTCATTCCAAGCCCTTGGGATTTGAGTAGCTCCAGGACTGGCATTGGGAAGCAGATAGCTTGCATCCCAGGTCACAGATCTTTGGAGCCTAAATAATTGGGGCTTTTATTTTGGGAAAGAGGGGGGAAAGATTAATCTTGGATGATTGTTTGCAATTGGATTTTAGTTCTTTTATTTATTTTTTACTGTGCATGCTTATGTACTTACATGTGGCTTTTCCTTTTAAAACGTGAGCTCCTCTAGATTGGGGATTCTTCATTCATTATATTTGTATCTCCATCACTTATCACAGTGCCCAGCACACAGTAGGTCCTTAAGGCCTGTTGAACTGATTAAACAGAACTATAAGGGGCACATTTTTTAAAGCAGGTTCACAGTCCTCTTTCCCTCCTTGGATAGCGTGGGGTGCTGTACCCTAGTACAAGTGAGGGAGCACTCAGGCTAGACTTCAGTGAGGTGTGATTGCTCAGAGCTCTCTCCTCTGTTGGCCAGAGGGTGCTGTTATGGACTGCTGCCCTGTGGGCTGTCCAGAGCTAAAATATACATCAGTGGAGCCTGGTAGACTTTTGGCCAGTCAAGCTTTTGATGACAAAGCACTTGAAAATCATGGACTCCATCCAAAAAAAAAAAAAACAGCATGGGATCACTCACATATGGTCTGTCAGCATTTCTGGAGAAATTAACCCAGGCTCCAGGGAGCATTCACTCCCTCCCCACTCCTGCTTTTCTTTCATTACATTTTCTTTCTCCTCTCTGTCTCTCTTCCCTCTCTGTCATTTTTCCTCCCTCTCTCCTTCCTTCCTTCCTTCCTTCCTTCCTTCCTTCCTTCCTTCCTTCCTTCCTTCCTTCCTTCCTTCCTTCCTTCCTTCTTTCCTTCCTTCCTTCTTTCCTTCCTTCCTTCCTTCCTTCCTTCCTTCCTTCCTTCCTTCCTTCCTTCCTTCCTTCCTTCCTTCCTTCCTTCCTCTATCCCTCTCTCCCTTCCTCTCTCCCTTCTTCACTCCCTCCTTTCCTTCCTTCTTATTTCTGTCTGTCTACCTTTCTCTCTATCTTTTATCTGGTATCTTCCTATTTTCTTTCTATCTGTGTCTTTTCCCATATATGCCTCCGCCCCACCACCACCACCTTCAAGAAAAACAACACATAAGAAGATGAGATTTGGCTTATTTAAAATGAGACAGTGGGTCATAGACTCTCTGAACTTGGAAAAATTCTCATTGATTTAGCAGGCCCAATAATAACTGAACAGGGATTCAGACTTACAGAATTCAAATTAGGCCTTGAGCTCACAGCCTGAAATACATGAAAATGAGCTCTCACTATGGCACCTGACAAATGGTCATTCAGCCTTTGCCTAAAGCCCTCCAGGGACTAGAAATTCACTTGCCAAGGCAACCTGTACCACTTTGAGACAGCCTTTGTAATTAGCTGGTTGGGTAGTTTGTTTTCTCATACCAATCTTCAATTTGCCTCTTTTCCATTTTGCATCCATTGTTTTTGATTCTGACCTCTGGGATCAATCTGAACACTTAATCTCTTCCCATTTCCCACACTGGCTTTTCCAAAACCTTGCAGACAACTGTCCTATCCATTTCAACTCTCTAGGTTAAGTATCTCCAGTTCCTTCAGTCAACCCTCCCATGGCATGATCTTTAGGGACATCACCACCCTAGCTCTGGATGTTATCCAGCTTATCAGTGTCCTTCCAAAATCATGCCAAGACCCAAGCAAAGCACTCCAGACCTAATCAGGTCAACAAATAGAAATATTACTGTTCTCATTCTGAACCTTGTTGGTCATTCAGTCAGTCATTTCTAATTCTTCTTGAACCATAGCACGCCAGTCCCTTTTATCCTCTGCTATCTCTCAAAGTCTGGCCAAGTTCATGTTTGTTGCTTCCATGACACTTTCTTATCCATGTCATCTTCTGCTGTCTTTTCCTTTTGTCTTTCATCTTTCTCAACATCAGCATCTTTTTCAATAATTTCCATCTTCTCATTGTGTGACCTACATAGTTAAGCTTCAGCTTCAGTATTTGACCTCCCAGTGAATAACCTGAATTATTTTCTTTAAGTATTGATTGATTTGACATCTTTGGTATCTAAGAAACTCTCAAAAGTCATCTCTAGGAACACAATTTGATTGTGTTGATTTGATTCTACAGTGCTCTTGCTCGCTGTATAATCCAACTCTCACAGCCATATATTTCTCCTAGAAGAACTCTAGCTTTGGTTATATGGGCAGTTGTGAGCAAGGCAATATCTCTGCTTTTTAATGTGCTGTTGATTTGCCATAACTTTCTCTCTTAATTCAGCCAAGGATGGCAGGAACTTTTCTGTTAGCTGTGTTATATTGATTCAATTAAGTTTACCTTTTTTTAAACCTATTTTCATGAAATTGATTATTTAAGCCCAAATGATATCTACATTAAATTTCATATTATGTTTGCCTCATTGTTCTAATTTTTCATGTTCTTTGTGAATGGATATCTATTCTGTCATCCAATCTGTTACTGATCCCTCCCAGTGTTGGGCAATCTGCAGAAATATTGTGTGCCATCCAAAATTGTGAATAGAACATTAGGTCTTTTTATTGCATTTTGTTGGGGATCTCCCTCTAAGTTTCTATCAATCCAGTTTTAGTCATAACATTATAGATTTAGAGTTGGAAGGAGACCTCAGAGATCATTAGATCTACTCTCCTTCCCATTTTACAGGTAAAGAAATTGATATAGCTAGTAAGTGTCAAGGAAGAATTTCAAGTCAAATACTGACTCATTGACCAACTTTCCTTTCCAAATGAAAATCAAGAACATTTCTACCTATCTTTGAACTGTAGAAATCTTGCTTAACTTAATTTTTAAAAAATTACATTCTGAAGAAATTAAAGCTATCAATAGTCACATGAAAAAAATACTCTAAATCACTATTGATTAGAGAGATGCAAATCAAAACAACTCTGAGGTACCACATCACACCTACCAGATTGGCTAACATGACAAAACAGGAAGATGATAAATGTTGGAGAAGATGTGGGAGAGTTGGAACACTAATTCATTGTTGGTGGAGCTGTGACCTGATCCAAGCATTCTGGAGAAGAATTTGGAACTATACCCAAAGGGCTACAAAAATGTGTATTCCCTTTGACCCAGCAATATCTCTTATAAGACTGCATTCCAATGAGATCATAAAAATGGAAAAGAGTCCCACATGTATGGAAATATCTATAGTAGCTCTCTTTGTGGTGGCCCAAAACTGGAAATCAAGGGGATGCCCATCAATTGGGGAATGACTGAATAAGTTGTGGTATATGAATGTAATGGAATACTATTGTGCTATGAGAAATGATGAACAGGAAGACTTCAGAGAGACCTGGAAAGACTTATATGAACTGATGCTGAGTGAAAAGAGCAGAACCAGGAGAACTTTGTACACAACAACAACCACAGTGTGTGAGGAATTTTTCTGGTAGACTTAGTACTTCATAGCAATGCAAGGACCTAAAAAATTCCCAATGGACTTTTGAGGCAAAACGCCTTCCACATCCAGAGAAAGAACCATAGAATTGGATTGCAGAATGAAGCAGATCATTTTCTTTTGTGTTATATTTTCTTTAGTTTTGTTTTATGGTTTCTCCAATTCATTTTAATTCTTCTATTCAACATGACTATGGTGAAATTATATTTAATAAGAATGTATGTGTAGAACCTATATAAGATTGCATGCTGTCTCAGAGAGGGAGTGGTGAGGGAGGGGGAAAGGAGAGGGAGGGGAAACCCTAAGATATGTGGAAGTGATTATAGGACACTGAAAACAAATAAAATAATTATTTTAAAAAAATTTTTAAAAAAGAATAATTTCAGGACAAAAATTTATTTAAAAAAATGACATTCAGGACCTTAGCAGTAAACAGTGCCATTCTTTCCAGGGCTCTGGGGTGTATTTTGTTCAGGCATTGCAATTTGAACTTTTTGAAGTGCCTACTGCATGCTTACCAGTTTCTCATTTATCTTGGATTTCAATTGCCTGTGTGATATTTTTGTACTGTCCTTCCTGCCCAGAAAGTCTTTCTCTTTTCTTTCTCCTTCTCTTTCATTCAGTTTGCCTTTTTTATGGGAACCCATGTTTTGGGAAGTTCTTCCTGTTCTTACTGTAACCAGATGTCTAATGGTGATGTGAAAGCAATAGAAGGAAATGGAATCAGTTAAGAGGGACATAAAAAGGGAGGGAGTTTCAATATGGGCAAAGTCTATGTTAGCTTGCCAGATACATTTTTTTGGTTTTGTGATTGTTGAAAATCAATCAAGCACAGCTAATTTTGATCTTGATAGTAAGCTCCTTGAGGATGATGAGCATGTTTTTGCTTTTCTTTTGGGTGAGCTGGTATATGTAGACATTTATAGAACAGGATAGCTTCAGTCTGATGTCCTTTATTTTTGTGGACCTCCCTCTCTGGCCCACAGTTGTTAGGGGTTGAAACATTATTTTCATTAAATGCCTTACTCTCTATCTTCATGGTTCCTTCACCAGGAAGATCAAGTATATACTGTCTCAAAAACAGAGTGCTTTGACTCACTTTGGTTGAAGGGAGAGAAAAAATACTTAGAAGTATTATTAATGATTGCTTACTAATTTTCCCCCAAAGGAATGTGATGGAGTTAATCTCTCTCTTCTCCCACCTCAGCTTGAATATGTTTTCATTGGCATTTTTGGACTGGGCTTAATGATTTTGAGCCACAATTAAATATGGTTGGGGGCGGGGGCTGGTGGTGGTGAAAAGGATTCCTAATTGATCCTAATGTACATTTCATTTTGCAGAACTTGAGAAAGTCTTGCTGGGATAAGGTGGGACACTTTTTTGATCTGCCTGACTTCTTATCATGGAAGGCAACTGGTGTCATAGCCAGGTAGGTGAATTGCAAGTTGTATCCTGTTTGTTCTCATCCATTCTCCTGCCCAAGAAAATGTCTGTGTGTAGGTACAGATTCATGCTGATATGACTTTTAAAATTCCTTTTGACTGGACGTACTATTTGGACATCTGTATGTGATTTCACATACTTGAAACATCTTGAAACTATCTTATAGCTTCCACTGCTCCTACCCCAGCACAACTGTTCTGGGAAGGCTTGGGGTTTGCGTATGTTCAGCTAGAACAATTAGGTAAGGACTGGATACTTATGAGTGAGATTCAGGCAGAGTGCAGCCTCAGATGAGATTGACTCAGAGTCAGCAAAGGCTGGCCTTACCAGCTGTTTTGGTTTGAAAGAAGAAAACATTCCTCCATCAACCTTTGATATTGAAAGGGGAATAGAAGGTTACTTTTAGAGGTAGATGGACATGTGTAGGCATTGTTGTAGAATTTATGTTGGGTTCCTGTAGAAAAGCAAGAGTTATAGGTACTCAGAGCCAGTGGCTCTCTGGGGCTCTTGTTTCATCCATAAGGAGCTTACAATTCAACCCAATTAAATTCAACAACCATTTGTTTTAAGTACAGAAGCAGCATGGCATAATGGATAGACAACCAGTCTTGGAGTCAGGAAGTCCTGGTTCATTTCCTGACTTGAACACCTACTGATTATGTGGTCTTGAATAAGGCATTTAATCTCTTAGTGTCCCAGGCAACTCCATAAAATTAAAAAATCTAAACCAGGTGCTAAGGGGGGAATTTCTTCACCCGAAGTGTCACACTATTGAAACAACAGCACAGATCTGGAAAAAAAATACATGCATATACATATATACTATATTAATCTCATACATCATATACAATTTCAAATTACAAAATTATTATGTTAATGTATCATGTTATATATTATATAGTATAATATATGGATATTACTATACTAATATTATATATGATATGATCTTATATAATCATTATATTGCTATTAATATGTGATGGTATAAATTATATAATGTTACATATTATATATAACTGTACTTAGTGATTGCGATACAAAGACAAAAATGAAACTGATCTTGCCCTCAGGGAATTTCCATTCTAAGAGAAGAAAATAGCATGTTAGGAGCCAGTTAAGTGCAGCAAAAAAAAAGTGCTGAACTTGGAGTCAGCAGACGTGTTCAAATCATGGCTCTCTTATTTATTACTTTGATCCTAGGAAAGTTACTTAATTTCTCTGAGACTCAGTTTTCTCAACTATTTAATGAGAGAGGTTATACTAAGTAGCACAGGGCATGAAGATCTGGACTTGGAGTCAAGAACTGAGTTCAGGTCAAGATGGCTAAGCTCTTCCCCAACTCGCCCCTCCCCCCAAACTCCTTTAAATAATGCCATAAAACAATTCCTAGAGCAGCAGAACACACAAAAAGATGGAATGGAATAATTTTCCAGCCAAAGACAACTTAGAAGATTGGTATGAAAGGTCTGTTAGACTGGGATGAGAGTGGAGCACAGTCCAATGCAAGAGGTGCCAGCACAGATCCAGCCCCAACAAACCAGGAGCAGAATTTGGGAGTCACTGAATCAGCAATGGAAGAAACTGCTTCCAGACTTCTCAGTCCACAGACATTAAGGAAGGGTGGAACAAATCGTAGAAGGAGATTAAAGGAGTTTCTTTGCTGGACTGACAGTACTCTGCTGCTTTTCCCTTACTCAGATCTGGGTCACAGTCCTGGATGGCAGTCTCAGGATGAGGACGATCACTAGTACAACAGAACTTGTGGCCACAGTGGAGCAGGGACTCTGGTCACAGTTCCAGGGCAGAAAAGAGTACTTGTGGTCAGTCACAGACAAGAGTACAGGTCAGAAGAGTGGTAAACACACCTTGCCTTAGACCATACCACCTTGGAAGAAATGAAAACTTACAGTTCTATAGAGGTATCACTGAAAATAGCTGTACAAAACAGTAAAGCTTTGAATAATGTTCCTTCCACTTTGGAAGCAGAGCCTCAATTTAACAAAGAGTTAAAAGTCAAAAATAGAGTGAGAAAATAAGCAGATAACAGAAAAAAAATCTGACCATAAAAAGTTACTATGGTGAAAAGGAAGATAAAAACAGATTCAAAAGAAGACAGTAAAGTCAAAGCTCCTACATAAAAAAACCTCCAACAAAAATTTGAATTGATCTCAGGCCATGGAAGGGCTCAAAATGATTTTGAAAATCAAGTAATAGAGGTAGTGGAAAAATGGAAGAGA
Organism: Notamacropus eugenii; assembly: GCF_028372415.1. Lineage (NCBI taxonomy): Eukaryota > Metazoa > Chordata > Mammalia > Diprotodontia > Macropodidae > Notamacropus > Notamacropus eugenii. The sequence continues at coordinate 519,551,642 of NC_092873.1, forward strand.
AATGAGAGTGTTTCAAGAAAATCATGTAAAATGAATCAACAGCTTGATAAAGGAGACATGAAAAAATACTGAAGAAAATTACACCTTTAAAAACAAACTAGGCCAAATGGTAAAGGAGGAACGACAACTCAATGAGGAGAAAAATATCTTGAAAAGCAGAATTGGTTAAATTTGAAAAGAGGCACACAAATTCACTGGGAAAAATAAACTCCTTAAAAATTTTTGTTGTTTGTCTTTCCATTTGAAGAGGATCATGGTATCAGGGAGGGGATGGCATGACTTCCAAATGATTTGGTTTTAAGTGAGGGATTTCTGTACAAAGTCACCAACCTCACTTTCTCCTCCAGAGTCATCTGGGTCCAGTGACAAGATATAGATCATAATGACTAGAAATGCCCCCCTGACTTAAAAAGTAGAATTGGCCAAATGAAAAGGAGGTATAAAAGCCCACTGAAAAAAATAATTCTTTAAAAAATAGAATTGAGCAAATGAAATTAATGATAGTTTCAGGAGAGAGAATTAAAAAAATTATTGGACTACTTTGCCAAGCCTAGAGGCCTGTATTGGGCTACCCGAGTCTTTCTTACCTCACCTCCCGAGGTCTTTGGCTGGCCACGCCGGATGCACGTATGAGAGAAAGGACGTTCCAGAGTCGAACAGGGGTTGAGCTTTATTATAGGGTTTCGGTTACAAGTGCAGGGGGGTCTTCCTAGGAGGAAGAGGGGGAGATTTCCTAAGGAGGCTAAGCTTAAGGGATTGGAAGTAGAAGTACAAGCGGGGAGAGAGGGGGAGGGGAGAGAGAAAAGAAAAGAAGCGGAGCCCTACTTTTCTCTTTGGCTCCACACGTGCTAAGAGAGCTTTTAGGCTTCCTCAATCCTACTTAGTCTTCAACCACACAGTTTGCATCTCAATACCGTGCTGTTAGGTAACTAGGTGTGCTCCAATCCGGGACAACCTCGAGGGCAGGGAGACTCCACCCATCAGGTATCTCCGGGGGAGAGGCGGGAATACCCGAGCTAGCCGAGCTAGCTCGGTCTGACCTTCTCGAACCCCCGCTGTTCATGGAGGGCCTCGTAAGACTCTAAGATTTAGAAGTCCCACTTTTACCTGCCCGAGACTGTCCACACGGATTTGAGCTTCCAGTCCCAACACTACTTGAAAGCCATGATTTTAAAAAAAGAGCCTACATATCATCTTTCAAGAAATTATCAAGCAAAACTGCCTTGATATGCTAGAATCAGGGGTAAAATAGACATTGAAAGAATCCACCAATTACCTCCTGAAAAAGATCCCAAAATGAAACCTCCCAAGAATATTATAGCCAAATTCCAGAGCTCCTAGATCAAGGAGAAAATGTTGCAAACAGCTAGAAAGAAATAAAATTTCAGGGATAGTGGAACCACAGTCAGAAGAACACAAGATTTACCAGCTTCTACCTTAAAGGATTGGAGAGCTTGAAATGTGATATTCTGAAGGGCAAAAGAGCTAGGATTACGTCCAAAAATCACCTGCTCAAAAAAACTGACTATTGTCCTTTAGGGGGGAAATGCCTATTCAATGAAATAGAGGACTTTCAAGCATTCTCTTTGAAAAGACAAGAGGTGAATAGAAAATTTGACTTTCAAAAACAAGACAGGAAAGGGAAATCATAAGGGACTTAATGAGGTTGAATTGCTTACATGCCTACATAGGAAGATGATACTTGTAACTTATAAGAACTTCCTCATTATTAGGGCAGTTAGAAGCAGTATATATAGACAGAGGGCATAGTAATGAATTGAGTGTGAAGACATGATATCTAAAAAAATAAAATTAAGGGGTGAGAGAGGAATGTACTGGAAGAAAAGGAAATGGAGAAATACAATAGGATAAATTATCTCACATAAAGGAGGCAAGAAAGATCTTTTACAGTGGAGGGGAAGATGGGAGAGATGACATAGAGTAAGTGAACCTTACTCTCAACAGAAATGGCTCAAATACGGTATCACATTACACATTCGACTGGGTGTAGGAATCTATCTTATCCTATAGGAAAGTAGGAAGGGAAGGGGAAAGTGATAGAAGGGATGGTGGATTGGGGGAGGAGATAGTCAGAAGCAAAATGCTTTTGAAGAAGGACAAAGTGAAAGGAGAGAGAGAATAGAACCAGGGGTGGGGAACCTGCAGCCTTGAAGCCACATATGGCCCTCTAGGTCCTCAAGTGTGGCCCTTTGACTGAGTTCAAATTTAACAGAACAAATAACCCTAATTCCTTTTTTAATTGGATGTGCTCTGTGAAGTTTAGATTCAGTCAAAGGGATGCATTTAAGTTTGTAGAGGGACACATGTGACTTTGAGGTCACAGGCTCCTTACCCTTGGAATAAACAGAGGGGGAAATAGGGTGGAGGGAAATACAGTTAACAATCATAACTGTGAAAATATTTAGAAGGAAGTACAGGTCTCATTCCTCAAACACACAGAGAAATTTCTGAAAATAAGAACCATTTCCCAACTGACAAGTGGATATTTATAGATAATCAAAAGATATGAACAGTTTTCAGATGAATTAATCAAAGCTATGTATAACCATATGAAAAAAATGCTCTAACTCACTATTGGTTGGAGGAACGCAAATTAAAACAATCCTGAGTTACTGCCTCATACTTATTAGGTTGGCTAATAGGATGGAAAAGAAAAGTTGTGAATGTTGGTGGGGATATGGGGAAAATGAGACATTAATGCACTGTTGGTGGAGTTGTGACCTGATTCCACCATTCTGTAGATCAGTTTGGAACAAGGGCTATAAAACCATGCATGTGCTTTGACCTAGTAATGCCACTACTAGGTCTGAATTCAAAAAGAGATTTTAAAAAAAGAAAAGGACCCCTATGTACAAAGTTATTTATAGAAGCTCTTTTCTGGTGCCAAAGAATTGGAAATTGATGGGATGCCCATCATTTGGGGAACCTCTGAACAACTTGTGGTATGTAATCATGATGGAATACTACTATGTTATAAGAAATAATGAACAGGATGCTCTCAGAATAACATGAAAAGACTTAGATGAGCTGATACAAAGTGAAATGTATTGTGTAGATAGTAACAGCAAAATTATAAGATCATCAGCTGTGAATGATTTCTCTGATTTTCAACAATATAATGATCCAAGAAAACTCTGAAGGGCTTATTAGGAAAAATGCTATCCATCTGCAGAGATAGAACTGAATGGTGTCTGAATACAGATTGAACTATATTTTTTTTGCCTTATTTTCCTTAAGGTTTATTTTTACTTAGGAGGGGGGTTCTATGTTTTCTTTCATAACATGACTAACATGGAAAAAGTTTTACATGATTACTTGCCTTCTGAGTGGGGAGAGGGGCAGGAGGAAGGAAGGGACAGAATCTGGAGATCAAGTTTTAAAAGTGAAATGTTAAAAATTGTTTTTACACATAATTGGGGAAAATAAAAAACTAAATATACTAAACAACAAAGAAACAAACAGAAAAAGAAGCCCTCACAAACTTACTAGCTGTGTGACCCTGGGCAAGTCATTTAACCTATGCCTATCTCAGTTTCCTTGTCTGTAAAATGAGGATGATAATAGTACCTACTTCTCAGCGTTGTAGTAAGGCTCAAATGAGATAATGTTTGTAAAGTGCCTGGTGCACATATTAAATATTTAATGAACGCTTATTCTCTTCTTTCCCCTTTTCTTCTAAGACCTCTTTCCCCTTTAAGTCTATGATGCTATGCACAGAAATAAGTAAAAAATAAACAGAAATTATTTTGGTAGGATTAGAAAAGTAGAAAGTACTAGAACAGTAAAGTACATTTCTTTCCTGAAAGTGTCCAGCTCAACTCACCTGAGTTGCCCATCCTACTTGACCCTTCTTGGAACTTTCTCATGAATCTTTTGATGAACTTATGGATCCCCTTGTCTTGAGACATGCATTTGGAAATCCCCATTGCTTTTCAACAAAGTACACATACTGTAACTCAAGCTTGGGTCACATCCTTTAGATATCTCTAAAATTTGCATCAATTACATAGTTATAGCTGTCATAAATGCTCAGTGGGTGAGTTTCTATATCTATGGAAGCTGGATTTTAAGTCTTAAAGGAAATCAAAAGGGTTGTTATTCTCCCCTCCATTATTATGGAATGCACAAAACTGGGATCCTGTCATCCTTATGGGAATGGTTCATAATTAAAGAGTTGGGAAGGCACAAAACAATGGGGGAGGGGAATTTTCTGTTAAAAGACAAATGGGCACACAAAATATTTGTGGGAGGCAAATAGCAAACACCGTAAGCTATTGTGTATGACGGTCATCGCTGTTATTTAGAGTGAGAAGCCAGGAGCAAACATGCTATTTGGTCTGAGCGTCTTCTGCCTATCTCTGTCTCTGGGCTGCAGCCCTCTGCTCTCCAGGGAGTAGAAGAGGGTATGAGATTTCACCAGCAATAAGCAAGGGAGATAGAATATCCTTGCTTTCTCATGTACTCCATTTCTCAGGCTAACATGTACCCGCCATGAAGTTATCTTTGAATGTAGGTTCTCAGGGACTTATGCTTGTTCACATAGGCAGCTGCTTGGCAGGATAGGCTTTTTTTTTTTTTAAATTTTTTTTATTTTTTAATGTTTAACAATCACTACCATACAATTGTGATTTTATCCCCCCCACCTGCCCCCCACTCCCCCCCTCCCTCCCCACGACTGCATACAATTCTGTATAGATTCTACATATACTTTCCTATTGAGTATATTTTCACTATAGTCATGCTATGTAGTCAGACTAAGATAAATGAAAGAAATCGTATAACAAATCAGAACATGATACACAAACACATACACATACACAAACATGATCTGTTACATTATGTGAGTGACTTCCATATTTCTCTCTCTGAGTGTGGAAGGCATTTTGCCTTGAGAACCACCATTGGGATTTTTTTTTTTTTTGTAAGAAGTTCTTGTGTTATTACAAAAATCTAAGTCTACCAGAAAAAACTCTCACACACTGTGGTCGTTGCTGTGCATAAAGTTCTCCTGGTTCTGCTCCTTTCACTCAGCATCAGGTCATATAAGTCCTTCCAGGCCTCTCTGAAATCTTCTTGTTCATCATTTCTTATGGCACAATAGTACTTCATTACATTCATATACCATAATTTATTCAGCCATTCCCCAATTGATGGACATCCCCTTGACTTCCAGTTTTTGGCAACTACATAGAGTGCTGCTATAAATATTTTTGTACATGTGGGACCCTTTCCCATTTTTATGATCTCTTGGGGATATAGTCCTAGTAGCGATATTGCTGGATCAAAGGGTATGCACATTTTTGTAGCCCTTTGGGCATAGTTCCAAATTGCTCTCCAGAATGGTTGGATGCGCTTGCAGCTCCACCAACAATGAATTAGTGTTCCAACTCTCCCACATCCTCTCCAGCATTTATCATTTTCTTGTTCTGTCATGTTTGCCAATCTTATAGGTGTGATGTGGTACCTCAGAGTTGTTTTGATTTGCATCTCTCTAACCAATAGTGATTTAGAGCATTTTTTCATATGATTATAGATAGCTTTAATTTCTTCTTCTGAAAATTGCCTGTTCATATCCTTTGACCATTTATCAATTGGGGAATGACTTGTATGATTATACATTTGGGTCAGTTCTCTATATATTCTAGAAATGAGGCCTTTATCCCCGAGCTTAGCTGTAAAAATTCTTTCCCAATTTACTACATCCCTCCGGATTTTGGTTGCATTGGGTTTGGTTGTGCAAAAACTTCTCAGTTTAATGTAATCAAAGTTACAGGATAGGCTTTTGAAACATCACTTTGGCCCAACCATGGAGGATGAAGTCAGGAAGAGTAGAATGGTGAGGTTAGTGATTGAACCAACCAGTCCTACTTGCAGTGACTGAGAAGGAAAAGCTGAGGGTAAAAATAAATATGAAGTATAATGGATAGAGTGATAATTTTGCAATTGGGAAGACATAGATTCAAGTCATCTCTGATGGAGTGTTGGGCTTAGAGTTCTGGGTTCAGATCCACCCCGATACTTAGTAGCCATGTGAACATGAGCACAGTTCTCTCTTTGAGTTCAAATCGATCCTCAGATACTTACTAGCCATGTATTTCTGGGCAAGTCATTTAATCTCTTTGCCTCAATTTCTTCCATGGTAAAATGGGTTAATAATAGCACCTACATCCCAGAATTGTTTCAAAGATCAAATGAGATAATAATTGTATATGTGTGTGTGTGTGTGTGTGTGTGTGTGTTTGTCCTTCATTGCCAAAGAAGACCATGCCATCAGAGAAATAATGACATGACTTGCACTTGACTTTGTTTTGAGTGAGGGAGGGCTGTGCAGGTCACCAGCCTCACTTCTCCTCCAGAGCCATCTGAATCCAGTGACCAGATATTCATCAGGATGACTGGAGATGACCCAGGATGAGGCAGTTGGGGTTAAGTGACTTGCCCAAGGTCACACAGCTAGTGAGTGTCAAGTGTCTGAGGTGAGATTTGAACTCAGGTCCTCCTGACTCCTGCAGTGGTGCTTATCCGCTGCACCACCTAGCTGCCTCTAATAATAATTGTAAAGCACTTGGCAAAGTATCTGACACGTAGTAAGTTCTATATAAATTTTTCCTATTATTATCTGTTAAATGGAAGGCTTGTACTAGATAATCTCTAAAACCACTGATCCTAGTGTTAATCAATAATTAGTATAACTGGAGTAAATTTCTAACCAAGTCCTAGGGACAATAACATGAGGAAAGTAGTTCAGTTTCATCTTCTTGGGATCAAGAGAGAAGACTATAACCCTGCCCATGTAATGGGAATAAATTCTCCCTGGGTTGAAGAAAGTAAGTTGGCATCATTCATGCTAAGATCAAATTTGATGTTTTGTGCAGAAGAGTTATAGGCTGTTGGGCCCAAGCAGTCTGCAAAAGACCCTGGAAACTACTGTGCAAAATACTAGGGGCTACTTTTTTTCCTTTTTTTTATTATTCTAAGGAGACAGAGTCAAGGCTAATCAGATCAGATTTCAGATTTCCTTGAGTATTTGAAAATGGTTTTCTTGGCAGCGACTTCCTGTAAGGGATCCTCTTCTTTCTCTTTCCTGTTTTATATCCATGTTCCTGGGTTTTCCCTTTCTCTTGGGTGCCCCTTTTTTCTCTTAGGTTATTGTTTTTCTCATCTGCAATGTACCTCCCCCCTTCCCCACTTCCTGTCTGTCACACCAAGCCTTTAGGTGTGCTCATTTCAATTGTAACTCAACCCCACCAGATTTCAGCTAAGATCCTAGCCATTAACACTTAAGTGCTTGGTGCCAGCCAGGTTACCACTCTTCTGCTAAACAGCTGGCTGTGGAAACAATGCTCTGATCCAGTCCTCTCAACTAAATCTCTTCTTGGCATCCAGACACCTTAGCATGATATGCTTTCTTTAATTGATTAATTCATTTTTCATATGTAAGTTATTTAATCTTCCTGGAACCCTTTAAAGGTTTTGGAAGAAACAAGAACCTTCTTCTTTGCTGCTGGGATAGGACAGTACAACTGTCATTTTAATTGGTTATATGCCCTATACACACATATACACAGATACATACCACCACAATGACCACTGTGTGCATGGACTGACCTTTGCCTCTTCCTTCAACTTGAGATTTAAAACAAGAAGGGGCCCTAGAAGCCAAGTATTCCAGTAACACCATTGGATAAATGAGAAAACTGAAGTCCTGAGAATTGTGGTTGCCTGTGGGTACTCTAAAACTTTCAAAGTTTGACTAGAGAAGATGATCATCTTTCCTTGCCAATGAATAACCTTATAGTTTGCCTAAAGAGAGAAAATACTTTTCTCCTTTTCTAGTTCATGTATGTTTTTTTTTCTACTGCCAATTCCTTAAGTAAACTTCTCATACACCAAGAGTTAATAGCTTATGAGATTTTGCAGGCCATCTTTTCCAACACTCACATCAAAACTGAGGAAACCAAGGTCCAAAGAAAGGCAGCGACCCATATAAAGTCAAGCAGCTAGTAAGATCAGCATCTGGCCCATAGTAAGAGTGTAATAAATGTTTGTGCCATTGAAAGAAGTAGAACTCTGGTTTAGGCTACTCTCAGTTGACTATGGCAGGGGCATCTTATATAAAGTAAGTAATTCTGAATTGTGCGTATTATGTAGTTGGAGGTTGGGGGGGCAAGGCTTTTGGTTCTGAAATCCGCAGGTGAGAAAAAGACCCCACAGTGACTCAGGTCTACATGGCACTTTTCAGAGCTGCTTGTGACAAGTTTGTTAGCTAAGTGACATATAACCATCATTTTAGGGATGAAAAAGTCTAGAAAGTGAAGCAATTGGCCCAGGGTCATACCACAAGCAAGGACCACATCTTATAATAATGATAATAACAATAATAGCAACTAACATTTCTATAGCACTTAGTAGGTACTAGGCCCCGTGCTGAACACTGTGACTTATAATCTTCTTTGATCCTTTACAACAACCTTGGGAGGTAGGTGCTATATAAGAAAGTGAGGTAAACAGGTTTCAGTGACTTGCCCAGGGTCACACAGCTGGTAAGTGTCTGAGCCCAGATTTGAACTCAGGTCTTCCTGACTCCAGGCTCAATGCTCATTCCTGTTTTCCCTGCTGGAGTCAGTAACACTATCCCACAATTAGTTTGTGTTTATTGTGTCTGTACTACTTCCTCTGTCAAGGTTGTTTCTCTCCTGTAGAACATAAGCCCCTTGAGGGCAGAGATTTTAATCACATTTTAATCACTAGAACAAAGTAGACACTTAGACACAGTAGACCAGCAGAACTACAACAGACAAGTAGATGCTTGTTGAAATTAATTGAATTGGAGAACCTTAGAATTGATCCAGGTGAATCAGAGTTTTGTGTTCTAAATGATCTGAAATTGATCTCATTTTCTGCTCATCCACTGTATAAAAAGTCAGAGGCATGAATCGGACATTCCAAAATTGTGACATTTTTATAACCACCTATCACTAATAGGTCACAGAAGCAAATAGAGATACAGGATTTTGGTCTTTGGGGCATGTGAGAATCACAGAATTTCAAAGTTGGAAAGGACTTCAGAAATCCTATAGTCTCCTTGAAGACTGACTAAGAATCCCCTCTTTCATTACCCCTCAAAGAGGCTTTTTACTTGTTAGATTAGACTTCTAGCAAGGATAAACCCATCACTTCCTAAAGATGCTCATTATATATTGTTGATAGCTCTAATTGTGAGGCTCCCTCTTCCCCCACATTCATTTGAAGTCTTCCTCTCTGAATTGTTTTGTTCTTGATTCATGTTAGTTTTTCTTTTTTTTTCTTTTTTTCATTTGAGAATTGATGGCTACATCTATCCCTTATCACGTCTAGTACATACCTTGAATGTGGTATCCAATAACTGCTTCACAGAGTCACAGCTGGAAAAGGCCGTAGAGGCCTCTCCATGCAATTGATAGCCAATGAAGAATCTACTCTTCAAGACACCAGAGAAGTGGTCAACTCCTCACTAGAAAACTGCAGTTATTGAGAGAACACAATAGTTCTCATTCCACAGAAATTACAATTGAGCAAATGGAAGCTAATGATAGATTCAGGAGAGAGATTATAAACATTATTGAACCACCTGAAAACCATGATTTAAAAAAAGAATCTAGACATCTTTCAAGAAATAATCAAGGAAAACAGCCCTGATATTCTAGAACCAGAGGGAAAATAGAAGTTGAAGGAATCCACTTATCACCTCCTGAAAGAAATCCCTAAATGGGGGGAGAGGGGTGTGTGCAGACAAGATGGCTGAGTAGAAACAGGGACCTGCTAGAACTCTCCCCCAAAACTTCTGAAAAATCCTATAAAAATGACTCTAAATAAATTCTAGAGCAGCAGAAGCCAAAAAAAAAAAAAAAAAAAAAAAGGGAGACTGAAGGAAATTTCCAGCCCAAGAAAATCTGGAAGGGAAACAGAAAAGATCTGTCACTTTGGGTTGTGAGCAGAGCATACTAGAATGTGGGTCATGTCAGCATGTATGGAACTGGAACAAGCGTTAGGAGTTTGAATTAGTAGAGGCTGCTATGGTTTCCGGACTTCTCAACCCACAAATGCTAAAAACAACTTCAAAGTTCAGTGGGAAAGTTCTCTTACCTTGCTGAGAGGATAGCATGGTCCAGCCCAACCCTAGCCCCACGGCAGTGGCAGCCACTGCTGAAGAAGAGGCTGCCTCTGGAGCCCTCCACATAGCAAAGAGCTCAAAAGTCAAGTAATAATTATCTGGAAAAATGAGCAAATGGGGGGAAAAAGGAACAGATTATAGATTCTTCCTTGGTGAAGAGGTATTTTCTTACATCATTGGTGACAACGAAGATCAAAACATGCAACCAAAAGAGATAACAAAGCCAAAGCTCCTGCATCCAAAGCCTCCAAGAAAAATTTGAATTGGTCTCAGGTCATGGAAGAACTCAAAAAAGATTTTGAAAATTAAGTAAGACAAATAGAGGAAATATTGGGGAGAGAAATGAGAGTGAAACAAGGAAATTACGAAAAAAACAAGTCAACTGCTTGTTAAAGGAAACCCCCCGAAATGCTGAATAATACCTTTGAAATTGGACTGACCCCAATGCAAAAGAGATCCAAAAAGTCTGTGAGGAAAAGAATGCCTTAAAAAAGCAGGACAGACCAAATGAAAAAAGAGGTCCAAAAGCTCACTGATGAAAATAATTCCTTAAAAATTAAAATGGAGAAAATGGAAACTAATAACTTTTTGAGAAATCAAGAATTTATAAAACAAAACCAAAAGAATGAAAAATAGAAGACAGTGTGAAATACCTCTTTGAAAAAACAACTGTCCTGGAAAATGGATACAGTAGAGATAATTTTAAAATTATTAAACTACCTGAAAGTCATAATGAAAACAAAAAGAGCCTAAACATCATCTTTCAAGAAATTATCAAGGAAAACTTCCCAGATATCCTGAAACTAGAGGGTAAAATAGAAATGGAAAAAATAGATGCCAAAAGGCAAACTTCTAGGAATACAGTAGCTAAATTCCAGAGTTTCCAGGCCAAGGAGAAAATATTGTAAGCAGCCAGAAAGAAAAAAAATCAAATATTCTGGAAACGCAATCAGGGTAACATAAGATTTAGCTGTTTCTCCACTAAAGAATCAGGGGGCTGAAATATGATATTCCAAAGGTCAAAGGAGATAGGATTAAAACCAAGAATCACCTACCCAGCAAAACTGAGTATAATCCTATAGGGGAAAAATGATTATTCACTGAAATAGAGCACTTTCAAGCATTCTTGTTGAAAAGACCAGCGCTAAACAGAAAATCTGACTTTCAAATAGAAGAATCAAGAGAACCATGAAAAGGTAAACAGAAAAGAGAAGCAATAAAGTGTGAACTGTTTACATTCCTACGTGGAAAGACGATATTTATAACTCATAAGACCTTTCTCAGTATTAGGATAGTTGGAGGGAATATATATGCATGTATATGTACTTCTATATGTATGTATGTACATATATGTGAGTATATATGTATATGTGTGTACATTTATATATGTATGTATATGTGTGTATGTATATGTATATACATGTGTATACATATGTGTGGACAGAGACAGAGGGGACAGGATGAGCTAAATATGAAGGGATGATATCTAAAAGAGAAAATTAAGTGTTGAGAGGAATGTAGTAGGAGAAAGAGAAAGGAAGGGGTAGAATATAGTAAATCAATCTCACATAAAAGAGGCAAGAAAGAGCTTTTAAAACGGAGGGGAAGAAGGGGAAGATGAGAGGGAATAAGTGAGCCTTCCTTTCATCAGATTTGGCCCCAGGAGGGAATAATATACAAACTCAATTGGTTATGGAAGTTTATTTTACCCTACAGGAAAGCAGGGGGAAGGGGATAAGAAAGAGAAGATAATAGAAGAGAAGGCAGATTGAAGGAAGGGGTAATCAAAAACAAATACTTTGGTGGAGGGTCAAGTCAAAGGAGAGAACAGAATAAATGGATGGTGGGACAGGATAAAGAGAAATATAGTTAGTCTTTCACAACATGACTGTTATGGAAATATGTTGCATGGCTACACATGTATAATCCATATTGAATTGCATGCCTTCTCAATAAGGATGGATGGGGAGAGGAGAAGGGAGAAAATGTGGAACTCACAGCTTAAAAATGAATGTTAAAAACTGTTTTTATGTGTTACTAGGAAAAGCAATGGGGTATAAAAATCTGTCTTATCCTACAGAAAAATAGAAGGGAAGGGGATAAAAGAGCAGAAGGGTGTGACAAAAGGGAGGGCAGATTGAAGGAAAGAATAATCAGAATAAATGCTGTTGTGGGGTAGGTAGAGAGGTGGAAGGGGGAGAAAATTTGATATTCAAAATTCTGTGGAAGTGAGTGTTGAAAACTGAAAATAAATAAATTAAATAATAAAGAAAAAAAGAGAAAAAAGAGAAATCTGTAAATGAAAACTCCCTGGAATATTATTGCCAAATTCCAGAGCTTCTTGGTCAAGGAGAAAATAATGCAAACAGCCAGAAAGAAACAACTCAAACATGATGGAGCTACAGTAAGGTTAACACAAGCTTTAGCAGTTTTTAAATGAAAGCAATAGAGGTCTTGAAAGATGATATTCTGGAAGGCAAAAAAGCTTGGAGTACAACCAAGAATCACCTACCCAGAAAAACTGAGTATAATCCTTTAGGGAGAAAATGAATATTCAATGAAATAGAGGACTTTCAAGCATTTTTGATGAAAAGACCAAAGTTGAATAGAAAATTTGACTTCCACATACAAGACTCAAAAAGAAGCATAAATAGGGAAACAGGAAAGGGAAATCATAAGGGATTTAATGAGGTTAAACTATTTACATTCCTACATAGGAAATTGATGCCTGTAACTCATAAAACCTTTCTCATTATTAGTAGTTAGATGGAGTATATGTAGACACAGGGCACAGGTGTGAATTGCATGTGAAGGGATGATATCTAAAAAAATTAAAATTATAGTATAAGAGAAGAATATACTTGGAGAAAGAAAAAATGAGAGATGGAATAGGGTAAATTATGCCACATAAAGGAGACAAGAAAATGCTTTTACAGTGGAAGGGAAGATGGGAGAAGTGAGGGGGAGTGAGTGAACCTTACTTGCATCAGAACTGGCTCAAAGAGGGAATAACATACATAGTAAATTGGGCATAGAAATATCTTACCCTAAAGGAAAGTAGGAAGGGAAGGAGACAGAAAGATGAGCAGATATGAGAAGGAGTGATCAGAAGCAAAACACTTTTGAAGAGGGACAGGATGAAAGGAGAGAGAAAATAGAATAAATGCATGGGGAATACGACTGAGTTACAGTTAGCAATTGTAACTAAAAAAAAGTAGAAGCTGGTTTCTCTGATAAAGACCTCATTTCTCAAACATATAGAGAACTGAATCAAATTTAAGTATGAGAGGCATTCCCCAAATGGTGGATGATCAAATATATGAACAGTTTTTAGATGAACTAATCAAAGCTATCTATGACCATATGAATAAAATTGCTCCAATTCACTACTCATTGGAGAAATGCAAGTTAAAACAATTCTGAGGTACTGCCTCATACCTATTATATTGTCTAATAGGACAGAAGAGGAAAATGACAAATGGCTGTGGGGATGTGGGGAAAAGGAGACATTAATGCACTATTGATGGAGTTGTGAACTGATTCCACCATTCTGTAATATAATTTGGATTTATGCTCAAAGGGCTATAAAACCATTAATAGTCTTTGACCTAGTCAAATCACTACTACTGACCACTACTAGGTCTGAATCCCAAAGGAGGTTAAAAAAAGGGAAAAGGACCTATATGTACAAAAAATATTTATAACTGTTCTTTTCTGGTGGCAAAGAATTGGAAATCAAGGAGGTGCCCACCAATTGGGGGATGGCTGAACAACTTGTGGTATGTGAATATGATGACACATTATTGTGCTGTATGAGGTGATGAGCAAGATGCTCTCAGAAAAAATCTGGAAAGACTCATATGAGCAAAGGGAAATGTACTGTGTACAGAGTAACAGTAATATTGTAAGATGATCAGCTATGAATGACTTAGCTGTTCTCAGCAATACAATGATCCAGGACAAATCTGAAGGACTTATGATGAAAAATGCTATCCATCCCCAAAGAAAGAACTGATGATGTCTGAATACAGATTGAAGCAGACTTCTTTATCTTTCTGAGGATTTTTTTGAGTACGTTTTCTTTCACAACATGACTATTAGGGAAATGTTTTGGATGACTGCACATGTATAAGCTATATCAAATTGTTTGCCCTTTTAGTGAGGGGGTGGGGATGGATGAAAGAAGAGAATTTGGAATGGAAAATTTTAAAAACTGATGTGAAAAATTATTTTTACATGTAACTAAGGAAAAGTTAAATACTAAATAAAAGGAAAAAAGGAAATCACCCAGGCTATTTTTCTACTTAGATCCTATGAGTCAGTGAAATCCAAAGCAATTGTAGAGTGACATTTGGACCCCATTGGTGGAAAGGCATAGTTCAGGATGATGCTGGCACAGATAAATTGAAGTGGATCTAAACAGAAGGGAATAAATGGAAGCAAGTGATGATGATGATAATGATGAAGATAAACAGGTATATAGTGCTTTAAGGTTTCTAAAGAGCTTTGGAATTAGTAACTCATTTTTTCCATAGTTAGGAAGTAAGAGGATGAAATGAGAAAAAGAGAGGAATTGTAAAAACCAGAGCAGTAGCTTATGGGGAGGGATAGTCTTCCATTTTTGAAGATTATGTTTAACTTATGTACAAGACTGGATCTCATCTCCCCCACGTGAAGTAGTTCCCAATTTAGGGTAATAAACTTGATCATTTGTCTTTGATTTTTCCAACATTCAGAGATTAGGTAAAATGTCATGGGAAACACACTTCTACCTATATTGAAGCTGACTTGGGGTATGAGGGATTTTGTGCTGAAAATCCAAGGGAGATGAAAAAGGCATTCTCTGATCAAAGACCAATAACGAATGAGCAACAACTGGAAAGGCACAATTCAGTGGGAAAGTGATGAGTAAGTAAAACTTTCACCAGAGACAAGATGGTCACATAGCATCTTATTCATGTAGATGCTTTCTGAACAGGATATAAGTCATGAGCCATGAATAAAACATCTTTCACAAATGTTGCATTTATTCAGTTTCTTACAGGTGTTGAACCCATCTCTCCAGCCTCTAAGGCAAAAAAAAAAAAAAAAAAAAAGCAAAGCAATAAAAGTCTTTTTCCCCTGGACTTGTTTCTCAGAGGTGAATTTTCTTATGCACATTGGGGTCTTTTTGCAATATGAAGCATTTGTCATATTTATAGCCCTACGCGCTCTCTGATGCCTATAGAAATTTGAACATTTGAAGGGTATTCTCCCACACTGATCACATGTATGGGATTTTTCTCTTGAGTGGACTCTTTTATGAAGGCTAAGGTTTGTACTCTGAATGAACTCTTTGTCAAATTCATTGATGTATGGGGTTTCTCTCTTGCTTGGACTCTTTGATTAACACTGAAGTTTGTTTTCTGAACAAATTCTTTGCCACACTGCTCACATTTGTAAGATCTCTCCTGTGTAGACTCAATGATGAACATGGAGGCTAACTCTGTGAATGAAGCTTTTGCCACATTCATCACATTTATGGAATTTTTCCCCTCTGTGGATTCTCTGATATCTATTAAAAAAAAAAAAAAACAACAACATTTGAGTTCTCTCCCACCCTGGTCACATAGAGTTTTGTATTTTCTTCCCCTATATGGGTCCTCAGATAAAGATTGAGGTAGTTCTGTGAATTAAGACTTTGCTACATTCATCCTATGTATGGGATTTCTTCCCAGTGTGAACCCTCTGATTTTATAAACATGTGTTCGTCACCTGAATCCCCTCCCACACTGATCACATTTATAGGATTGCTAGGCTCTATGGATTCTCTAATAATCACCCATAGGGATTACATATATAATTCCACTCTCCTGAGTGAATTTTTATAGCACCAATATATACTGTTCTCTTCACAAATCCCATGTCATACTCCTCATAATTTTAAGCCTTCTCTGTATAGAATGATTTATAACTATAAGCATTTGAATCTGCTTCAATACTAATTATAATTATAGTTTCTGTTGAGGTGGCATCTCTGAACAAACCCATTGCCACATTTATCACATTTATAAGGTTTGTCCTGTCTATGGACTCTCTGATGAGCTTTAAATATTGTTCTCAAAGGAAAAAAATATCTCACATTAGGAACATTTATAGTGACTTTTTCCTAAGTGATTTCTTAACTGGGTGAGGTACATTTAAAATCAATGTTATGTTACAGCCACTATATCCATAGGGTTACAATTCTCTGGGGACCCTCAGTCCATTATTTTGGCAAGTTTCCTTAACTTCAGAAACTCAAGATGTAGATAGACAAAGCTATCCTAGGAGCTTCTCTAAACTTCTTTTCACAGATGGATTATTATGAGCATTAATATTGTCTCTGAGATTTCCTCACTTACAAACTGATTTTTGCTTCCTTACCAAATATTCTTTCCTTTTTATTTCCTGATCTTATGAAGGTTCAAACGTAACAAAATAATCTTTAATTTTTTCCAGTTACACCTAAAGCATTTATAACATTTTTTCCTTAAATTTTGTGTTCCAAATTTCCTCCCGCCCACTTTCTCCCCTCATTGAGAAGGCAAGTGACCTGATATATGTGTGTGTGTGTGTGTGCAATTATGTAAAACATTTTCATATTAGTCATGTTGTGAAAGAAAATATAAACAAAAAAACAAAAAAAATTAAAAATTTTTTTTGAAGTATGTGTCATTCTACAGTTAGACTCCATCATGTCTTGCTCTGGAGGTGGATAGAATTTATCGTCATGAATCATTGGAATTTTCTTAGATCATTATATTGCTGAGGATAGCTAAGTTATTCACTGTTGTGCTTCATACAATATTGCTGTTACTTTGAAGAATGTTCTTGTTCTGCTCATATCATTTACATTAGTTCATGTAAGTCTTCTCAGATTTTTTTTGAAAGTGTACTGATCATCATTTCTTATAACTCAATACTATTCCATCACAATCATATACCACTACTTGGTCAACCATTCCTCAATTGGTGGGCATCCCATTAAATTTCAATTCTTTTCTACCACATAAAGAACTGCTAAAAATATTTTTGTATATGCATTTTCTTTTTATTTTTTTGTCTCTTTGGCATGTATACCTAGTAGTAGTATATGGGTCAAAGGATATGCATAATCTAATAGACCTTTGAGTTTAGTTACAAATTGTTCTCTACAATGCTTGGATCAGTTCCCAATTCTACCAACCACTCAGTAAAGTTCCAATTTTTCTATATCCCCTTCAATATTTATCATTTTCTTTTTTTGTCATATTAGCCAATATTATAGGTGTGAGACAGTACCTTAGAGTTATTTTAATTTGCATTTCTCTAATCAATAGTGATTTAGAGCATTTTTTCATGACTATAGATAGTTTTGATTTTTTCTTTTGAAAACTATTCATATTGGAATGATTTTTATTCTTATAAATTGTACACACTTCTCACCCTTTATATCTAAATCATGTACCCAAATTGACTTTATCATGGTGTGAGAAGTTGTCTGCAGCTATTTTCTGTCAAATTACTTTCCATTTCTCCTGGCTATTTTGTTGTCAAAAAGTGAATTCTTGTACCAAAAGCTTTGATTTGGGGGTTTATCAAGCACTGGATTACTATCGTCATTTGGTTCTGTGTATTGTATATCTTATCTATTCTTCTGCTCTATCACTCTGTTTTTTAACCAGTAGCAGACTGTTTTGATGATTACCATTTTGTAATACATTTTGAGATCTAGTATAACTAGACAATCTTCCTTCACATTTTTTTTCACTAATTGCTTTGATATTCTGGACCTTTTGTTCTTCCAGATGAATTTTATTATTTTTTCTAGCTCTATAAAATAATTTTGTTGCGTTGATTGGTATGGCACTAAATAAGTAATTTAATTTAGATTGAATTGCTATTTTTATTATATTGGCTCAGCCTACCTATAATCAATTAATATTTTTCCAGTTGTTTAGATCTGACTTTATTTGTGTTAAAAGTGCTTTATAATTGTCTTCATATAGTTCCTGACTATCTTAGCAGATAGACTCCCAAGTGTTTTATATTATCTATAGTTATTTGAAATGGAATTTCTCTTTCTGTCTCATGCTGCAGAATTTTGTTGGTAGCATATAGAAGTGCTGATGACTTATGTGGGTTTATTTTATATTCTGAAACTTTACTAAAGTTGTTAATTGTTTTAATTAGTTTTTAAGTTGATTCTCTCATATTCTCTAAGCATATTATCATGTCATCTTCAAAGAGTGATAATTTTGTTTCTTCATTGCCTATTCGAATTCCTTCAAATTATTTTTCTTCTCCTATTGCTATAGTTAGCAATTCTAGTGTAATATTGAATAATAGTGGTGGTAACGGACATTCTTGTTTACCTCTGATCTTATTGGAAAGGCTTCTATGTTATCTCCATTACAGTCAATGTTTGCTAATGATAGATAGATGCTACCTATCATTTTAAGGAAAGCTTCATTTATTCCTCTGCTTTCTAGTACTTTTAAGATGAATGAGCATTATATTGACAAAAGTTTTTTCTTCATCTATTGAGATAATCATATAACTTTTGTTGTGTTTTTTATTGATATGGTCAGCTACATTTATAGTTTTCCTTTTATTGAACCAGCCCTGCTTTCTTAGTTTAAATCTCACCGGGACATAATTTATGCCCTTTATGATGTATTACTGTAATCTTCTTGCCGGTATTTGACCTAAAAAATATTACCTCATTAAGGAATTGGTCTATAGTTTTCTTTCTCTGTTTAACTCTTCCTGGTTTTGGTATCAGTTCCCTATTTTTATTGTAAAATAAATTTGGTAAAACTCCTTTGCCTATTTTTTCAGATATTTCAAGTATTAGAATTAATTATTCTTTAAATATTTGGTAACATTCTTTTGTGACTCCATCTGGTTCTGCGTATAGGGTTGTATAGGTATTCTTTTTCCTCTTCTGTTAATGTGGGTATTTTAAATTTTTGTTAATATCCATCCACTTCACTCAGATTATTAGATTTCTTGGTATATAATTGGATAAAATAGCTTCTAATAATTACTCTGATTTCATGTTTATAAGAGCTGGATTCACACTTTTCATTTTTGATACTGGACTTCTGTCTGTTTTAAAAAATCAAATTAACCAATAGTTTATCGACTTTATTGGATTTTTTCCCATAAAATCAGCTCCCAGTTTTATTTGTTATTTCAATGGCTTTTTTACTCTCAGTTTTATTAATCTTTCCTTTAATTTTAGGATTTCCAATTTGGTATTTAATTAGGGGTTTTTAATTTGCTTTTTTCCCTAGTTTGCATGTCCAAGTCATCAACCTGCTCATTGTCTATATTGTTTTTGTAAGTCTTTAGCGATATAAATTTTCTCCTAAGTACTGCTTTGACTTCATTCTATAAATTTTGGTATATTGTCTCATTTTTGTAATTATCTTTAATGAAATTATTGATTGTTTCTATAATTTGTTCTTTGATCTACTCATTCTTTAAGATTAGATTATTTAGTTTCCAATAAACGTTTAGTTTACATTTCCATGACTTTCATAGGATGTATTTTTTTGCATTATAATCTGTAAAGAAAGTATTTACTATTTGTTTTTCTGCATTTAGTTGTGAGTATTTTATGCCCTAATATGTGTTCAATTTTTGTGTAGGTACCCTGTACAAATAAGAAAAGAGTTTTCCCCCTTCCTTCCTACTTCCCTGTAAGTTGTTAAATTCCTATACTTGATTTAAATATGTATATTATTGAGCCAAATTAAATGAGAGTGAGGATCAAGTATTGCCTGCTGCCCCCTCCCATTTTCACTTCCACTTGTAAAAGGTCTGTTTCACATGAGATAATTTATCCCACTCTACCTCCCCCTTTCCTCTTATTTCAGTATAACTCTTTTTCTCATCCCCTTGCTTTTTTTTTATATCATCCCATAATAGTCGACACATACCCACACACTCTATTTTACTTCTTCTAACTGGCTTAGTCATGTAAAAGTTCTTAGGAGTTAAAAGTATTGTCTTCCCACATAGGAATGCAAACAGTTTAACCTTATTGAATACCTTATGATTTCTCTCATTTACCTTTTTATGCTTTCCTTGAGTCATATTTAAAGTCAAATTATCTATTCTACTTTGGTCTTTTCATCAGGAATGCTTGAAAGTCCTCAGTTTCATTAAATGCATATCCCCTCCCCAAGCAATTATGCTTAGTTTTGCTGGGTAGGTGATTCTTGCTTGTAATCCTAGTTCCTTTTTTCTCCAGAATATCATATTTGAAGCATGCCAATCTTTTAACATTGAAGATGTTAAATCCCATGTAATTCTGTCTGTGGCCTTGTGGTATTTGAATTGTTTCTTTCTGATTGCTTGAGATATTTCCTTCTTGAAGTGGGAGCTCTGGAATTTGAGTATAATATTCCAGGGAGTTTTCATTTTGGGATCTCTGTCAGGAGAAGATTAAGGGTTTTTCAATTTCTATTTTACCCTCTATATCTAAGATATAAGGACAGTTTTCCTTGATAATTTCTTCAAAGATTTTATGTAGGGTCCTTTTTGGTCAAGTTCCTTCCAGATACTTTAAACTATGCACTTACTGACTCCTAGAACAGGGAGAACAAGAATATTCCCTAATCTAGGAAGAGGATATGTTTATTTTAGGTAATACATCCTTTTGTTTTCAGTAGAAGAAAAGATATAGCAGTTATATTATGAAACTCTATCCTACAAAGAAAAAAATATATGGTGTTAAGGGACAATGTGACTAATTGTAAACCTTAAAGAGAAACAAAAATATCAATTTGTATTTTTATTAATTGTTTGTAGGGAAACTAGGTGGCTCAGTGGATAGAATGTTCTGCCTGCAGTCAGGAAGACCTGAGCTCAGACTTGACCTCAGATACTCACTAGCTGTATGACCCTGGTCAAGTTACTTAACCCTGTTAGCCTTAGTTTCTTCATGTGTAAAATGAGCTGAAGAAGGAAATTACAAACCCCTGTAGTATCTAGAGTTAAAAATGACTGAAAAAAATGAACAACCACAACAGTAATAATATGGCATCTTACTTGACATCTGTCAACAAGCTGCCTCCTCTTGGTTATTCTCTCCTCTCTTTGCTCCCATGCTTGTGAACCAAGGTAAGCTGGATGTGGTTAAACAGGAGATGGAAAGATTAAATGTCAACATATTGGATTTCAGTGAACTTAAATTCAGGTGATCACTATATATACTATCGTGGACAAGAATCCCTTAGAAGAAATGGACTACCCCTAATAGTCAATAAAAGAGTGAGAAAAGTAGTACTGGGGTATAATTTTTAAAAATATGTATCTCCTATTACTAAAGATAATTAGGGGAAAGGGCAAATAATGTATATGTTATAAAATATTTATAGCAGATCTCTTTCAGGCAGCAAAGAACTAGAAATTGCCCATTGTTTGGGGAATGGCTGAACAAGTTGTTGTGTATGATTGTGAAGCAATATTACTGTGCTATAAGAAATGATGAACTCACTGATTATAGAAAATGTAGATAGACTTGCATGAAATAATGAAGAGTGAAATGAGCAGAGTCAAGATAACACTGTATACAGTAACAGCAACATTGTTTTAGGAACAACTTTGAGAAATAAGTAGCTTTGCTATCATTAATACCCGAATTAACTACAAAGGACATATGAAGGAGGATACTACCTGTATCCAGGAAAGAACTGATGAGTAGAAGTATGTATAGAATGATTTTACACATATATGTGTTTGTATGTATATACATACATATGTACATATACACACACATATTTGTGTCTAATGGTGGCCATTTTTAGTGGGTGGGGAAGAGGAGGGAAGAAAACAATAAATTTACATAATTTTATAATGCATTTTTAAAAGAATAGCAAGCTGTGCATAATACATTTGCAGTTTCATGTGCAATAGTCTTTTTTTAAATTATTATTCTATGTTATGGAAATGCTTGTTTCACTCCATAAATTCAAATAAAATAAATATTTTTGAAAATGAAAGAATACTTGCATATATGTAAGGCAAACCCTTCAACATTACAGAAGTCTGCTCCAACCACTGGTGCTGAAGAGGTCAAAGGTGATCAGTTCTATTACAGTGTCATGGAAATATTGAACATGAAAGTGGACAGATTTCAGGAGATAAACAAGAATAGAAAGGTCCATGGGTCAGAAAGTGAGACATGATTGAATGACTGAACAACACCTCATTTTGCTATTCTATTTATCATTTATTTCACTTATTATTTATGTATTCTATCATATTTATATATTATTTTCAAATTTTCAAAGCACTAACAGAGATTCCAATTCACCTTTTTTCTTCCTTTTTTTACACTTTTTAATACCCATTTTAAGATCAGGAAGATTGTTTTCCTTGTGACTATTCCTTTCCTAGTTTTATCCTTCCTCTTATCTCCACTCTCACCAGTCCTATTCATACTTGTTTTACTGCTAAGTTTGAGGTGTTGCAAAAAGAAAACATTCTCTCTCCTTCCATCTCTCTGTCTCTGTCTCTCTTAGATTTTACTTTGTCCATTTCAGATGAAGTTCATCTCACCCCCTTTTCTGTTTATTTGCATATTCTCACAAAACCTAGGAAATAGCACAGTCCATCCATCTTATTCCCAGAATATCCAGAGGAAAAGTATACATTTGTCATGAACCAAATTTTCAAGCTGCTATGTCTGCATTATGACCCTTGCTGTCTTTTAAAGACCCCTTTTGCTTCATTCTGCTAAGATATTAGGGCATCCTCCAATTTTTCATCAAATTTCTTTTCTCTCATTCCTTTGGGAGATGGTTGCCCAAATTGCCCAATACATTAGGCAGGGATATATTAGGGCAAGGGTTCTTCACCTCAGGGCTGTCCATTTGCTTGATTAATATTCTAACAAATACTTTTTCATCAAATTAGTTTCCTTTTCAATGCTGTCCATTTTATTTTATAAATTTAAAACCTTTATTCTGAAAAGAGGTACATAGATTTTACCATACTGCCCAAGAAGTTAATCACAGAATTTTTTTAAGAAGCTAGGGGTTAAGTTGACACGTGAAATGAGAAGAAACAAATAAACCTAGCTCCCCATTATCCCTTCCCCATAATCAGAATTTGATTTGATGTGCTTTCTATAACTAAAATGTCAAGAAAAAGTCATAGTAAGTCAACCCAGAGAAGCTTAGAGAGACAAACAGAGAGATCTGAGGACATTAAAGATGAAATCTAGTGAGGATCATACATGTATGCGAGCATTCTAGTGCCCAAGGATATAAAGAAGGCCAAGACAGATCACCAAGATGGAAAAGAGATATCAGGGTAACTGTAAACTAATGCCAGGTACAGGAATAAATGCCACCTGACGCTTGTCATACACTACCCAGTTCTAAGTCACCCATCCAGGGTGGAGAGGAGCATTTAAGGGCATAGACCCTAGCTGTGTAGAGAAAAAGAAACAAAGGAAAAGAATGTGTGTAAAAAATAGAACTGCTATATGTAGCATTTCTTTTTGTGGAAGCAGAGAATTGGAAATTGAAGGAATGTTCATCAATTGTGGAATGTCTGAACACACTGTAGTATATGAATGTAATGGCAAACTTTTGCTATAAGATAGGATAAGGAAAATGATATCATAGAAAGGAAAGACTTACATGAACAGACACAGAGTAAAGTGAGCAGAACCAGATCATTGTATACAGGAACAACAACATTGTCATTATGATCAAGCGTGAAAGACTTAGCTACTTTGATCAATACAATGATCCATCACAATTCCAAAAGATTCATGAAGAAAAATAGTATCCATCTCCAGAGAGAGTTGATGAACACCAAGTATAGATGAAAGTTTATTTCTTCACTTTATTTTTCTTGCTTTTTTGCAACATAATTAATATGAAAATATTTCACTTGAATTTGCATGTATAATGGTTATATTGCTTGCCTTCTCAATCAAGGAGAAAGGCAGCAAATTTTCAACTCAAAATTTTAAAAAAAGAATGTGAGGATTACTTAAAATAATGTGTTTGATCCTCTTATTGTTTATTCAAAATAGACATGAATGAGCAATACATATTTTCGAGAGATATTGTTATCAGTGTAACACTACCTATTCTGCAAAGGTTGCATATAGGACTTACTAACAAGTGATGAGATTGTATAGGTTCTTCTCTTTGTGGATGGCATTGTATAGTTTGTACTACTTAAAAAAATGTCAGCTTAACAATACAAACAAAAAAACCAAGTTGATGAATAATGGGTATTATCAAGAAAGAAACTTGTACCTATCTCATTGGTCTGGTACATCAATGTGCATGCATATACACACATATCCACTACACATACAAACATATATGTGCGTATGGTTATAGATATATATGTCTATGTGTACACATTTATATTTGCATGTTTGTATATTCATATATGTGTGCATGGCAAGTATTCTGTATATGCAATGATATGCATCCTGAATGGAACCAGATAGAGTCTAGTAACTTGCTCCTGTTTCATGTTTTAAAGTTTACATTAAGTTTTTAAAGTTTTAAAGTTTACAAAAACACTTTCTTCCTTTTGTAAGATGGATATTACCAGATTGATTATCTTCATTTTAAATCTGAGGAAACTGAGGTTCAAAAGTTAAAACAGGAAGAGTCAGAGATTAGACTGAAATTGGCTGGTTAGTCACTTCTTCGGGGAATGGTAAAAGGAAGAAGATGACCAGAAAACCATGGAATGAAGAAATTAATTGCTGAAGCATATAAGACCCTAGATTAGGCATTAGGGAACTTGGGTTTGAATTGTCATTACAATAGCCACTAGCTCTGCCACCTTGTGCAAGTTATTTAATTCTTGTAACCCTAAGTTTCCCCATCTGTAAACTAAAGCTGTTACATCAGACCACCTTGAAGGACCCCCTTAGTACAAAACTCTATGACATCATGAAATCCAGAGGTAGTGGAAGTGGTAAAAATCACTGAGAAGAGACAATAGATATGTCCTGCTTTTTGGCTATGAAATTAGAATTAGGATCATTAGGTGGAAGATATAAGCAAGCAGATTTATCTTTGATAGAGGGAGAAAGAAAACAGATTGTCTCACAAGTATTATTATCCTAAGGTGAAGTAGGCTTTCTCAAAGGGAAGTGGTTTCTCTCACATTTGAGAACTTCAGTCAGACTAGATAACCACTTATGATGGAGAACGCATATCTCCCAAAATTAAACCTGATAACCAGTGCATCTCTTGGGTTATTTTTAACTGAGAAGCCAATAAAGAGGATAAAGACCTTCTGGAATCTACCACAAGCAATGAAAAAGCAACCATGGATTTGGCTGTTTAAAGGGAAATTTATGTTCATTAAAGTGATCACCACAGACAATGCTTGAAGTCACAGAATTTCAACATCAAATATGTTTTCATATGAGCATTCTAAGTATGACCTTTGGATTAAAGGTTTCCCAGATATTACACATTTTCCCAGTTTTGCCATGTGTTGATTTCCTCCCCACAAAAATCTAGCTTCAGTGTTAAGATTCTTCACGACTTGTCTACGATGTGAGATTTCCCTAGCATAGCTTCTCTAATGAACTTGGAAGTCTTCTCTCCAAGGTAAAGCCTTGGTTAGGGTCTTGATAGATTTCTCCCTTGTGTATTTTCTGATATCTACAAAAATGCCCATAAAACATGAGTGCCAGCTGATTCTGCCACATTCCCCCCGAACTCCCCCATATATTTTTTGTTCCTTCTGAATGGACTCTTATGAATGTTCGGGGCTGTCACATTACCTTCATTGATATTGCTTTCCCCCAGTGTGGATACTCTGATGACTGAGATGAGCATTCATCCTTTCCTACACTGATAATATTTCTGGACTTCTTGTCCTGTGATGGATTTTATAGCACATATTAAAAACTTGTTTGGTTTTTAAAGTCTTCATTATACTTATCATATTTGTAGGGTTTCTCTCCTGTATTCATGCTTTGAATCTTAGAAAGCTTTGATTGGCTCACAAATTTTCAACTATATTGATTACCTTTGTAGGTTTTCTTCCCTTAAGTAATACTGAAATACTCAGATAAACTGAGAATGATATCTGAAAATTTTCCACGTTGATTATATACGTGCATATACGCACATATACATACATACATATATATTGTTTCCTTCCTCTGTGCTCCCATTGGTGTCTGTGAGAAATTTGAAAGAAATGCATTTTCTCTTCCACACGGATCATTATTGTCACATTCTTCCCCTCCATGGATCTTGTGTTGACCAACGAGTTGACCTCAGTCAAAACTGATAAGGTCTGTCTCTTGCATAGATCCTATTATGCATAATAAGCTGATCATTCTTAAGCAACCTTTGCCACATTGACATCATTTATATGGTTTCTCCTTGGTGTAGCCTTTGATGTCAAGACAAATGATGGAAATCTACATTATTTTCCACAATGTTCATATATATATACTTTCTCTACTCTGTGTACTATCTTATGCCATTATGAATCAATAAGTTCTTGTCTACACTGTTCACTTTTATAATATTTCTTCCTGGTATGCAACGTTTTATTACAAGTGAAATTGGACTGATCATTCAATTCTTTTCCACAGTCATCATCATACAATGCTTTGTTAGTTTATCTTTAAAAAATAAACTTTACTCACATGCATTATATAGATGAAGTCTTTCTCCTAAATGTCTTGTGATATGGTTGCTGAGATAACCTTTATTTAAAGAGCTTTTGCCACATTTATTACATTTATATGGTTGGTCTCTTCCATGTTTCCTTTTGTAAAAGAACAAACTTGATGAAAATACACATTCTTTTTCACATTTGTGACATTTATTCTTTCTTTCCCCTTCGTGAACCTCTTGATGGCCATGTAAATATGATTGATCACTCTTTCACATAAACCAAATTACTCCCCTGTGTATATTCTAGTATATTCCCTAACTTGATGTCTAAACTGATCAGAGACACAAAGTCTCCTCCATGTGTGGGTTTTTTGATGAACCATTTGTTTAGATTTGTGAAAGGGAAATTTGGCATACTCCTTACAATTGTGAGTTCTTTCCTGCCTATGAGTTCTCTGATGAGCAATGAATTTTTTTTCTTCTGAATGAAAACTTATCCACAATGATAATATTTGTAGTGTTTCTTTCCTGCGTCACTCTCTAAGAATCATGCCACAGTAAAAGATGTTTCCTTTATAGCACTCCAAGCAGGATACATTTCTAAATCTGGCCAAAGTCAATACCATTGATTTTTCTAGATTATTGGTAACTTTTCCTAGACAAGTCACCCTGTAGTTTTCATTCCTGGCTGTGCAAGAATTCCCTTCTTCCTGGACTTGCTCTCGTCAAATACTGTTGATCATGTGGCTAGGAACTTCCCCCAAAACCTTTTCCTTTGCAGACAGTTAAAGCATCGCTCTTCCCCAGATTTTCCACTGTTGAATGTACTAACACACACTCCTTCATCACAATTGACCAAGAAGGGGCTTGGAACCAAGATGGCAGAGTAAAAGCACGGATTTCCCTGAGCTCTCCCCCAAAGCCTTCCAAATACCTATAAAAATGACTTTGAACAAATTCTAGAGCTAAAGAACCCACAAAATGACAGACCGAAACAAATCCCCAGGCCAAGACAACCTGGAAAGTTGTCCAGTATGGCAGTATGGAGCAAAGTCCAATATGGCAGCACTGAAACAGATGGTCTGGAGAGGCCTGAGAGGACTGAATCATTGGCAGATGTAGCATTTTCCAGACTTCTCAATCCACAACACCAAAAAGGTCAGTTGGAAAACTCTGTAGGATCTGAGTGAAAGAAGAGCATACTTCTAGCCTTCAGCCCCCAGGGTGGTGAGGCTGGTCACTACAGCATGATGGCAGCAGCAGCAACAGTGACAGCAGAGGCTGCTTCGAGAGCTCTGAGACCACACACAGTGGGGGATGCAGTGACTGATGCAAAATCCCTGAGGCCTGAGACAGTGCACCCACCCCCACTGGAAGCAAAGTCCTACCTTGACAAAGAGTTAGAAAATCAATTATTTTTCTGAAAAGATGAGTAAATATCATAAAAGTACTCAGAACATAGGGTCTTACTTTGGTGACAAAGAAGATAAAAACATATAACCAGAAGAAGACAAAGTCAAAGCTCCTACATCAAAAGCCTCCCAGAAGAATATGAATTGACCAAAGGTCATGGAAGAGCTCAAAAAGGATTTGGAAAATCAAATAAGGGAAGTAGAGAAAAAATTGGGAAGAGAAATGAATAATGCAAGAAAATCATGAAAAAACAAGTCAACATCTTGATAAAGCAGACTCCAAAAATAGTGAAGAAAATAACACCTTAGAAAATAGACTAACTCAAATGGCAAAAGAAGTCTAAAAAGCCAATGGAGAGAAGAATGCCTTAAAAAGCAGAATTGGTCAAATGGAAAAGGAGGTCAAAAAACTCACTGAAGTAAATAATTCCTTCAAAATTAGAATGGAGCAAATGGAAACTAATGATTTTATTAGAAATCAAGAAATTATAAAACAGAATCAAAAAAATGAAAAAATAGAAGACAGTGTGAAATATCTCATTGGAAAGCAACTGACCTGATAAATAAATCCAGGAGAGATAATTTAAAAATTATTGGAGTACCTGACAGTCAGACTCAAAAAAAGAGCCTAGACATTATCTTTCAAGAAATTATCAAGTAAACCTGCCTTGATATTCTAGAACAAGAGGGCAAAATAGAAATTGAAAGAATCCACTGATCACCTCCAGAAAGAGATCCTAAAGGAAAAACTCCTAGAAATATTGTAGCCAAGTCCCAGAGTTCCCAAGTCAAGGAGAAAATATCACAAGCAGCCAGAAAGAAACAATTTGAGTATTGTGTAAATACAAGCAGGATAACAGAAGATCTAGTAGCTTCTACATTAAGGGATTAAAGAGCTTGGAATATGATATTCTTGGAGCTCAGAGGCCCTAGGATTAAAACCAAGAATCACTTATCCTGCAACACTCAGTATAATCTTTCAGGGGGAGAAAATGGACATTCATTGAAATAGAGGACTTCCACGTATTCTAGATGCAAAGACAAGAGCTGAATAGAAAATTTGACTTTCAAATAGAAGAATCAAAAGAAACATATAGACATGAAAGAGAAATCTTAAGAGACTTATTAAAATTGAACTATTTATATTTCTACATGGAAAGATGACATTTGCATCTCATGAGACCTTTCTCAGTATTAGGGTAGTTGCAGGAGAGTGAGTGAGAGAGAGAGAGAGAGAGAGAGAGAGAGAGAGAGAGAGAGAGAGAGAGAGACAGACAGACAGACAGACAGACAAACAGACAGACAGACAGACAGAGAAAGAGAGAGAGCAAACACAGGGTGAGTGGAATATGAAGGGATGATAACTAAAAATAAAATTAAGGGGTAAGAGAAGAATATATTGGGAGGAGAAAGGGAGATTTAGAATAGGGTAAATTATCTCACATAAAAGAGGGAAGAAAATGGTTTCACAATGGAGGGGAAGAGTGGGGAGGTGAGAAGGAATGAGTGAACCTTACTCTCATAGGATCTGGCTTAAGGAGAGTATAACATACACACTCAGTTGGGTATCTTATCCTACAGGAAACAAGGGGGAAGGGGATAAGAGGGGGGGATGATAGAAGGGGGGACAGACTGGGGGAAGGGGTAGTCAGAAGCAAGCACTTTTGAAAAGGGACAAGGTCAAAGGAGAAAATAAAATAATTGCAGGGCAAGACAGGATGGAGGGAAATATAGTTAGTCTTTCACAACATGACTATTATGGAAATGTTTTGCATAACTCTGTATATATTACCTATATTGCATTGCTTGCCTTCTCAATAAGGGTCAGTAGGGAGAGAAGAATGAAGATAATTTGGAACTCAAAGTTTTATAAACAAATGTTAAAATATTATTTTTACATGCAACTATGAAATAACATATACAGACAACGGGGTATCTTGTCCTTCAAGAAAGTAAAATGGAAGGTGATAAGAGAGTGGAATGATAAAAGGGAGTGCAGACCAAGGGAGGAGGTTATCAGAATATATGTCATCTCAGGGTTGGGAGAAGGAGAGAGATGGGGAGAAAATTGCGAATTCAAAATCTTATGAAAATGAATGTTGAAAACTAAAAATTAATTAATTAAAAATTAAAAAAGATTGACCAGATAGTCTCCTTAAACAATACAGAAAGAATTTGCTGATGAAGAATCAAATGTCTTTTTTAGACATTTCAACCTACCCCATTTACAGACCAGACAGAGATTTAATAAATCAATCCCCAGTTAGGCAAAAAATCTTGTTGCTTGTATTGGGTGATGTGTTCTGGAGTTGGGAATGGAAAAAAGGTGATAAGGGATTCTTTTTGCAAAGAAGTTTCAGTACATTGACTAGCAGGAAGAGCATATTGAATATTTCTACATGTAACCATCACTTAAGTTATTCAACACCTGTATGTGTGATTTCACTAGAAAGTGGATATTCTTGGTGTGGAAATTCACCCCAGTAATGGAGATTTGCAATGCCTATGTAATTTACAAACTGAAAGAATTACCTAGAGCTCTTGCTGAAGGTCAGTAAGTCACTTGGTGTTACAGGTTGGACCCTGGCTGATCCCTCTCTCTATTACATATGACAATACTTCCAATGACCTTCTTTGTAGATATTTTGGGAACTACATCATCAGAGCCACAACTAACCCCTCAGATATCCCCTCATTAACTTTGCTCCTTCATCCACCTTTGATGACTTCACGAGTGAGCAGGTGGGCAGCATGAACCTGGGAGTAAGCTAAAAGACTAAATTGTGAGCAAAATGTTACAGGGATTGTGAAATTCCGAGCCCCTGGTAATTTACCATTATTTTCCTTTACCTAACTTGCCCATCAAATTCTTTTTCTCCCAGTTCCACCTACCCCATTTCTACCTCTTGGTTTAGGTACAGTAATCAAAACATGCTGCTATTATAATAGGATAAGGAGAAGGGGGAAATGAGATTTGATTGTTATGTGCATCAACTCATCATCTCTGGTAGTTTCTAGTTCAAAACTTCTTTCTCTGAATTCCATACCCCACTGGAATGTAAACTCCTCAGTACAGGGACTCTCTTTTTGTATGCTCATCCCTGAGCCCAATATCTAACCTAGAGTAAAACCTTAATAAGGACTTTTTCCTTCACCCCTTGTAGGTACAATTTCATCATGGGGGAAATGTCTGGCATCGAACCCCTTTCACTGAGGAAGATTTTAAAACCCATTTTACATTTATATTATCTTGAGATCTCACCTTTGTCCATCATTCCACTAATCTACATTGTCCCTAAAATAAAAAAAAAAGACAGATGGATGTTTGTCTAAGATATGGCTGTTATACTTTTAAGTCCAATCATTTACTAAGAAAGAATCTCAAAAAAAGCTAATCTATCCATTACCTCCACGATGAGCCAAAGACTGACCTTTATCTTGAGCTAGTATTCTTGTATGTCCTACCTTCTTTTTTCAGACAAATTTTACTTTCTGCCAGAAATATATTGGAATGACAGTACAGTGACATGAGTCCCACCAGCCTCAAAGCTCCCAGGCTGCCTTGTCCCATGCCCAGAGCCTAGTTCCCATGATCGGCCTCAACTCCCTGGAAGCAGTAAAACGGTAAATGCAGGCACTGTACCAACAGGCGGATGAGGGAGAGGACAGAACCCAGAACCTGCAGAGAAAGAAAGCTGAAGGAGATGTGGCAGCTCTGAGTGGACCAATCCAGTTAGTTGAGCAAGAGTTGGATTGGAGCACAGCCCTGAAGAAACTGGAAAAGGCAGAAAACGCAGCTAATGAGGTGTTAGAGTATTAAAGGTAATTGAGAAACAGGCAATGAAGGATGAAGAGAAAATGGAAATTCAGGAGATAAAGTTGAAAGGAAGTCAAATATATTCCAGAGGAGGCTGATCACAAATATCTGCCTATGAACTGTCCATCCTTGAAAATGAAGTGTAGTGAGCAAGTGAAGTGAGGTATCAGAGCTTAAAAGTGGTGATCTGGAAGACAATCTTAAGAATACCACCAATAACCCAAAATCTTTGGAGGCTGTATCTGAGAAGTATTCTAAAAAGGAGAATAAGTAGGAAGAAGAAATCAATCTTCAGTCTAACAAGGAGCATGAGACCCAGGCTGAGTTCACAGAAAGAACTGCTGCAAAGCTGAAAAAGACCATTGATGACCTGGAAGAAAAACCAAAGAAGAGACCAAAGAAGGCTTATGTTGGAAACTGGATCAAATATTAAAGAACTTTACTATATATGAATCAAAAAAGAAGAACTTTGTTTGCCAGAAACTTATGAACTCCACGTTATCTCCTTCCCTTGTAAGAAGTTTCTTCTATTATTTTCTTTTTTTTATTGGAAACTTCAACCAAATTTTGAATACCTAACCAATGTTTGCTGTCAGGAAGGCTTTGGGCACCAGTCAAATCTAGTTCCTCCTTTCAAACAGCACACTAAAGCTTCTAATTGGCTTTCTTTATCCTTCAATTGCATTATTTTTCCCCCTTAGTCAGACAGAGTATTTAACATAGACCCAAATCTCCAAGACTGAGGGCATTCTGTTATACTAGAAGCAATAGCAGGGAACACCACTGAGTTACTGGATCATGCCTGGGTTGATGTAAGAACACAAGCATTCCATGTCACCCTGAAGAGCAGGGACCATCTCATAAACTGGGCGGGGACTTTCCAGTCATAGTGAAAAGGTTGTTTTAGGAAGCCATCAAACACAAAGAATGGCCTAATTATTGTGCTCCTTCCTCCCACTTCATCCTGCAGGGTAAATATCCTCTGTGCATCATCAAGAAAATTCTTCTAAAAGATAATCAGTGACATCTAGATATTTTTTCTGGAAGAATACTTGAAGTTCTGTTTCTGTATTGGTCCAAATACAGAAGGCCTGTATAAAAACTTAAATGTGGCCTACAATTGATATTACTTTCACTGTATAGCCAGACTTTGATTTCCTTTAAAAAAATCTCATTTTAGGATTTTGGGTGAGGTTAGCCTATATTTAGACCAGTGTTGTGCTTTACTACCTTCTCTTGTTTAGGAGACATCTTCTACAAAGCAAATGAAAGTCTCATTCCAAATAAGGAATGATTCCTTATTCCACAGAAGTGTGGAACAGATATGAAGATACAAGTTTACAATCTGATTAAAAATTACCCTGTTTCTAGCCTATAATCCCAGTCCTGATTCTTAATTATTAAGTGTCACACTACCCCGAAGCACACTAGGAAATGTGAAGCTGATTGATAACCAGTGATTTTCATTTAGAGCTTTACAAAATATATCATACTCTATCATGTCTTTTCCTAGCTTTTGGTCAAATAATTTTTTTACTTAAACTAAAAAAAAAAAAAGATATTGGGGCATCCTTCCACTTTTCATCTGTATCCTTTTAGTCTCTATACAGTTTGGGCAGGAACAGAATAGAGGAAGCCTCTTAGCTTGGGGTCTAGGAACCTGTTAAATATTCTGATAACTGTATTTCCATCAAATTGCTTTCCTTTGTAGTCCTGTGCATTTTATTTTATGCATTTTAAAATATTATTCTAAAAAATGGTCCATGACAGAAAAAAATTTATGAATTCTAAAGCTAGGCTCTTCAGCTCATTCAATCTTGCTGTAATTCAGGAGGGGCTAGCCAACATTATCAGAAGTTGGGAGACTCAAAGGTGTATTTAAGTTATAGAACAGATCAGAACAAATTTCTCTAGATGATCAGGGAAAAAACCCGTCACAAAGCTGCACCTTAGGATTCAGGGGCTAGATGCCATGGCCAAGAAAACAAGACCATTTGTCCGGGTTAGGGGAACACCCCTAAAACAGACTTAGGTGAGGCAGACCATGGAGTGATCAGCTTTCCCCCATTCCTGATCCACCAATGGTCCAGGAGCTCAGAGACTGTTAGGAACTCATAGAGGGAGCTGAGGTTTTAGGATCGGTGACCTACATTTTCATGCACCTAGCCCAGAGCCTCAAAGGATGGGTTGATTTTATCTTTCATGTGGACCCTCTTCTGACACGTTGCACCCTACAAGTTCTGTAACTAGAGGAAGAATTGTAGACTGGTTCTGAACTGATCCTAGTCAGCCACTCTTGAAGCAAAGGGGCAGAGTCTCTGGGAGATGGTAAGAATGAGGCCAGACCCTAGATGACTTAGTCAGTGTAACCTTATATCCTCAAAAAACAGCCAGTCTTACACTCATCTCTTAGAGAAATGCTCAGAGAGTCAGTTCCAATAAACAGAAAATCCTACTGACTTCTCCCAAGATCAAGTGCTCATGTTTAGTCTCCCTTGAACCTGTATTCTCAACACCTTCCATCAGAGGCTGACCTCTAAATGTGCTGAGACAGGAACACTGTAATTCTGGGAAGTATCTGAATAGAGGTTTCTGGGCATGCCCAGGAAATCAAGGCCATGTGCTAATTCACATATATTTTCAATCAATGTCTTTAGAGGCACCCAGACAGTGAATAGAGAGCAGACCTTTGTATCAGGGAGACCTGGGTGCCAGTTGTCTTGTCTCTGACCATGTGCAAGTCAGTTCTCTGGGTTCAGGCAACTCTCTGGGACAAGAAGTTAAAGAAGAGTTGGAGATGAACACCTCAAAGAACAAGCATTCATTAAGTTCCTGCTATTGGTCTGGGCTATTCAGGAAATCGTGGTTCCGAATTTCAGCAGCCCCTGTCCTCAAGAATCTCCCATTCTGTGGGTTGTGATAACATGAAGCTATATTGGCACATACAAACTACCTCATCCAAGAAGTTCTGGATGAAAACTGAAAAGATATACTAATGAGTTACTGGAGGCTTGATATTCTGGTTTTGTGTTATTGCATTTGTAGTAATTTTGGGAGCAGTAGCTAACAAATCATTCAGTAATGACATTCTCCAATGATCATCAGGATAGAAGACTATTTATGATTGAAATGAAAAGCAAGCTCTGCACTGTGATTCTGAATATCTTCAAAAATATAAGGTGTCAAAGTCATGAATATACAGCTGGTTGCAATACACTCTGGGTGGAGGGTTACTATATTGCAATCTCAATATCAGTCAATAGTGCACTAAGGAATCCAAAAATCAAAAGTGACATCTAAGGTGATATTATGGTTCATTGAGTGAGTTCTGAGGTAGTCAGGTCACAACTGTGGTGCATTTCTTGATACTTCAGTTTAAAACTAGGGAGTCTCCAGAGGAGACCAATAGGTACAGGAATGCCAGTTGACTAGGTTTTATACAATAGTGGACAGAAGGAATTCAGGATATTGAAACTGAAGAGAAAAAGCATTGGCGAAAGATCCAGTAAGTGTGTCCAAGCGTGGTTGATTTCTACAGTCGAGATCTGAAGGAAATAGCAAATTCATTGATTCCAACCTCAGTATTTAAGAAATGAAGGATCGGTAGCCCAGAGTAATTAATTGACTTATCCATAGTTTCAGTGGGAGACAGAGAAGAGTGAGAATTTAACTAATTGCTTCTTGATCTAGAACCTTTGCCTTGTCTACTCTACTAAAGATGCCTCCTTTGAAAAACTAAGATGTGGAAGAGGGTTTTGAATTGTTCTCCTCAGTTTGTAGTATTTGAGAGTAATTCCCATTCTCTGAAAGTTAATGGCTCATACCCAATGTATAGAACAGCACTTAATTCTCCAAAAATGAAATGTACACTTTTATCCACCTTAGAATGACTTTGAGAAAAGATCTCTCTGTGGGTCACAAAAACTGTCTTCAAGAACTGGAAAGGGCATCACATGGAAAAGGAGTGAGATTTTTTTCCCAGTTGTTTCTTGAAGATAAACTGGGACAAAGGGAGAGAAGATACAGATAGGCCTATGATATGTAGTGAATACTGTTCTAAACAAACCCTTTGCCACACTGGTTACATGTACTGGATGTCTCCTCTGTGTGGATACTCTGATGAACTATCAGTTTTATTGTCAACAGTAACTTTAATCACACTGATCCTATTTATATGATCTTTCCTGTGCATGAGTTTGATGACAATGAGAGAGGTGAAGCTTCTGAATGATTCTTTGTCCACTGATGACATTTGTATGAGATCTTTCCCATAATCTTACCCAACACTTTTCCTCCTCTCAAACGTAATTTCATTGCAGTATCTTGAGGGAGCTACATTTCCAAATCTTGCCAAAGTATACTCTTGGTGTTCCAAGCTATTGGGAAATTTCGCTGTGCACTTTTCACTGGGAGACAGTAAAAGTTCCCACTTCCCTAGCCTTGCCTCTGAGACAGACTCTTTAATCTGGGTCCCTGCAGTCTTCCTCCTGAATTTGTATTTCCCTGTCAGTCCTGCCTTCCTTACTGCTCAGACTTTCCAGCAGAACGTTGCTGGCCATTTTGAATTCCAAAACCATTCTTCAAGGTTCACTAGGCAGTTCTCACTTCAGTTTTCTGAAACAATAAAGAAGGAATTCACCATGAACAATAATTAAAAGTTCTATTCAGAAATTTCAAAGTACTCCATTTATTTACTAGGAGAATGAGAATTTCATAAATAATTGCCCAACTAGGCAAAGAAGCTGAGTGACATGTTCTGGAGTTTTGTTTTGTTTTTTTCCTTTCTAGAGAATGGAAAAAAGCAGGGTAGCAGTGGGCTCTTTTAATCCAAAGATGTACTTGTGATTTCACTGTAATGGACATAGCCTGCCTGTGAGAATTCACCCATTTATGCAGATCTGTGTCATTTACAAAGTAGAAGAATTACCTGGACCACTTGCTGATGGTAAACATGCCAGTAGGTGTCAGAGGCAGGGCTTGGACCTTGGTCCGCCTGACCTCCACCTTGAACCTTTCTCCATAAAATACCCTACAATGTCTAAGGTCTCCTCCTGTAAACATGGAAAGTTTATCATTACATCTACAACTGCCATCAGACAGACCAAGTTCCTCACTTTCCCTTCTCTTTCTGATCCTTCTTTGAAGAATTAGAGGAAACCCAGGTGGAGATGATGAAAATAAAGGGTATTCTAAAAGATTTAATTGGATTTTATATAAAATATGATTTTACATACATATATACATATTTGTTTCTAATGGTAGCCATCTGGGAAGGGAGTAAAAAGGGGAAGGAAAAAAGTAAAAAAAAAAAGTTATAGAATAATTTTATTATATAATTAAAAGGGAGAGCAAGCTGTACATAATAGATTTGCAGTTTCATGTGCAGTCGTTTCTTTTTCCTATCCTATTATTTGTGGAAATGCTTGTTTTATTTCTTCAGTTCAGAATATTTTTTAAAAGGCTAAATGATGATGAAAATGTTAGTGATTGAGCAATTCAAAGGCCACTCATCATTTTCCTTACGTTCTTTGGTCATCTGTTTTGCTTTTCCAGTTATGACACCTTTAGCTATCTATTCCACAATCCAATTCTTTCTATGGGCACAGGAACCATTGTAGCTGAGAAAGGGTGAGGGATTTAATTGCCCTGTGGATCAACTTATCTTCTCTGCACTTCCCTGAACCCAAGACTTCCATAGAATAGAAGCTCCTGAAAGACAAGTACTGATTTTCTCCACTGCTTATATGCATATATCCATCCCTTAGCATGAGAGGCAACTAGATGACACAGTGGATAGAGCATCCGGTCTGGATTCAAATCTGGCCCCAGACATTTCCTAGCTCTGTGACCCTGGGCAAGTCACTTAACCCTGTTTGACTCAGTTTCCTCATCCGTAAAATGAGTCAAAGAAGCAACTGGCACAACACTCCTATGAACTTACCAAGAAAACCCAAATGGAGTCATAAAGTGTCAGACACAATTGAAATGATTCAACAACAACCCTTACCTTGGAGCCTGGAAAAGAATAAAGTTCTCCCTTCATTCTTTCATTGCTGGCAGCTATAATTTTATCATTGAGAATTCCTGGAATGAAATCTGTTTCACGGAAGGAGACTATTAACTCCTTTGTCATTTATTATCACTTGGAGACCCCAAGTCTGTCCCTCTCTCTACTGTCCTCCATTGCCTCTCCAATTAAAAAATACAGAAGGACGTTGTCTGAGACATGACCATTATCAGTCTTGGTCAAATTGCTTACTCTGAGACAAAGAATAAAGCCATGATGAGCCCAAGAGCAACCGTTTTCTTGAGGTAGTATCTCTGAAGTTCTTTGTGTATTCTTCACCAAAACAAAACATCCAATCTCTGACTCCAAATACTCTGGGATTTTAGGGTTTCTCTTGCATAAAGTTTCTGATGAACTCTAACATCTGTTTTCAACTAATAGTTTTTTGTCACAATTTTGAGAGTATTATAGTTTTTCCCTTGTGTATTTTCTGATATCTATAAAAATTTGAGAGCAGGCTGAGTCTTCTATACTCATCATATATACTGGGCTTTTCCCCCTGAATGCTCATGAATGCTCACGGCTATTCTTGGAATGAAACCTTTAGCATACTAACTACCATAACACATGTGGCTACTCTGAAGACTGGCGAGATGGGCTTTCTGGTTGAATCCTTCACCTCCCTGATCACATTTTTAAGATTTCTACTCTTACTAGATTTTATGAGGCATATAAAAACTTGCTTGATATCTGAATTCTTCATTCTATTGAGTACATTTATAGGGTTTCTCATCTTTGTGGATTTCATGATAGTGAGCAGACTTGACTGCTCTGAGTGTTCTTCCACTCTGATCACATTTGTAAGGTTTCTCCCAAGTGTGGATTCTCTGATGCCTACAATAGCAAACTTGATTGATCCAAGCTGATCACATTTGTGGGCTCTCTTCCATGTTTATTCTCTGATGTTCATGGAATTATCTTTGCTGAACAAACAACTCTTGGTCATAGAGAACACATTCATAGGATTATTCCCCATAGTAGATTTTATGATACATCCTAAAATTTGATTGATAATTGATTTGTTTATTACAAATTTTACATTTATAAAGTTTCTCTCACAGATGCTCAGACTACTTTAATTGATCCATGAATGGTCTTCCAAATGATCACATTTGTGAGATTAGATCTATGTGCACTCTCTATGAAAACTGGATTGAAGTCTAAAATGTTTTCTATTGTTTATGTATTTATAGAACTTTCTCACTGTAAGCACCCTTTGATGCTTAGACAAATTTGGTTGATCTCTGAATTCTCTTCCACACTGATCATATGTGTAGAGTTTTTCTCTTTTGCAGATGCTTTGATATCTATTGAGATGAGATTTCTGAACAAACCTTTGTTCACACTGATTACATTTTGTGTCTTTTCCCTGGATGTCCTCCTTTTGTCACAGTAATCACCATTATGAATTGTTTTTCTCCAGTGGTTTTTCTGATGAGAGTTAAGGGGTTTTTTCAGACAAAACAATTCCAAGTAGATGGCATATTTACTGGCTTTTTATCCCAAGGAATCTCTCCACTAAATAGATGATTGTGAAATCCAAGTGGTCTTCTTGCTATTGAATCCATAACATTTCTGTTCTATTAGTCTGCTTGGGCAGTTATTTTGGCTTACTGCTTTAAACTTAGAAACTAGAGAAATCCATCTACCAAATCAGATACAAGCTGATCTTGAGGGTTCTCTGACTTTCTTTTTATAGAGGAAGTTTTCCCTTATATAATTTCTGCCTGGCAAACTGATCTCAGCTTCCTTCCAAGACTTGTACCCTGTCACAGGTACTTCCTTCTCAGTGTCCTGAGCATGATCCATTTCCAAACTGGGTCAAGTTACACACTCTGGGTGTTCTAGGCTGTTTACAACTTTCCCTTGAAGAGTCACCCAGTAATTTTCTCTGTGGGATGATAAGGGTATCATTTTCCTACCTTGTCCCTGGGGCAGGTCCTGTTGATCAAATTCCCTGAAATCTTCCCCTTTGAATATTTTCATCACAGATTGTTAATGCTTTACTATTCCCTATGCCTAGGGAGTGAAATGACATGTTAAGGCCACAGGTTCTCCACCCTTGCAAAGCCTTTCCAGTAGAGCATTTTCAGCTATTCTAAATCACAGTCCTTCTTCACAACTGGCTAGAAAATTCTCATTTCATCCCTTTGAAACAATAGAGAATGTACTGGGGGTCTAAAAAGTCCTTTTGAGAAATATCATGCTCTGTCATGTACTGACGGGGGATGAGGATTTTACAAATCATCACTCCCCAATGAGGAAAGGATCTTCCTGTTTATTCTAGGTATTGTTTTAGAGTTTGTTGTTGTCACTTGTTCTTTGATCTTGAAGAGGACCATGACATCAGGAAGGTGATGCCATAACTTGTAAGTGAATTGGATGTGAGACAGGGCTGTTCAAAGACACCAGCCTCACTTTCTCCTCCAGAGCCATCTGGGTCCAGTGTCTAAATGTAGATTGGGATCCCTGAATATGACTCCATTTTGTAGTTTAGAGTGGAAAAAGAACAGCAATAGAGTGGTTTTTGATGCAGAGAAGTAAGCATATGCTTAGCACATTGATTAGCACAAAGGATTTATTAAATGCTTTGACATTTATTCATCACTTAATTTATTCAACCTTTGTACTTCTGATTTAATTGGAATGAGGATCTCGGTGTGAAAATTCCCTCCAGTGATGCAGATCGGTAATATCTGAGTAAGTTGCAAATTGAAAAAAAGAATCAGCATCACTTGTAAAAGGGTTATTGGATATCAGAGAGAGCTCAGACTCAGATTCTCCTAAGTCCAGTCCTATTTCCACAAAATAGTATTCTGTCCCTAAGGACGATTATTGTAAGTATTTGGGGAGATACATCATGAGGTGAGCAATGTCATAATGGGCATCCTTTAGTTCATCGGCTTCCTCAGCCTTCCCTGCTATATGAATGTGGGAAGGAAGTTGAGCAGAAGGGTGAAAGTCCTGGAAATCATGCCATGAAACCATCAGTTGTAGAAGTCATTTATTGAACTATAAAGGACACTTAAGTCAGAGAACCTGAGATGAACCTCAGCTCTCTCACCTATTATTACCACCTGGGTATCCATAGACAAGTAATCGCACTCTTTAGCCCTTAGATTAAAGTAAAGCAGTGGCATCAGACAAGCTCCAAGGACCTTTTCTGCACAGAAATCAATGATCTTGTGAACTGGGTGGTTTAGTTTTGAGAAGAGATCTGTCTGGGGGCTGTGAGAGCTCTCTAAGCATTTAAAGGAACATTGCATGGAAGAATTATCAGACTGGTTTTTCTTCATCCAAGAAGATGGAAGGAAGATAAATATATGTAGATTTAGTCTTGAGGCAAGGGAGATGGAGGGTGGGGTGTCTCACAAGCACAGCTATCGTAAAGTGAAATGGACTTTTTAAGAGGAAAATATCCCCCTGAGTGGAAGACTTCAATAGAAGCTGAGATCACTTGTCAGAAGAAACAAGCATCTCCTTAAATTTAACCTGAATGAAATGGGAGAATTGTGTTTGGTTGAGTTATGAACACAGAGACCAAGAAAACCAGAGCAAGGACTCTGGGATAAACTGACAGCAATGAAGGAGAATGTGCTGGTTGAAGTAAAATTAAAGAGTGATTAAAAGTTCACCATAGACAATGCCTGTGGCCACATAGGGTTTCATGTTTAATACATTTTCTAGTAGTCATCCAAAGCAGGATTTCTGAATAGAATGTTTCCCACAAATAATACATTTAACCAAGTTCTTCCAGGTGCTAATTTCCTGTACATGAATGTCCACTCTCTGAGCCCGGATTTTCCTGGATTTGTCTTCTGTCTGGGCTTTCTCTACAGTGACATTCTTGGTGAACTTAGAGGCCCTTTGCCACTACCCAGACTATGCCATAGTAATGAGGGTCAGAGGAGTTCTCTCTCTGGAATTTTCTCACGTCAATAAAAAAGTGAATCCTGAATGAATCCTGTCCCACACCCACTACACATACAGGGGTTTTCTCCCCAAGGTCACCCAGTCAAGATCCCTCATTTTACAGAGGAGAGAAATGGAGCACAGAGAGTTAAAGTGACTTGTCAAAAATCCTACAAATCGTAAGGGCCAAAGGGGAAGATGGGAACCCAGATTTTATGACTCCAAAGCAATTGCTTTTTTCCCACTGGACCATGTACTGCCTTAGTTTCCACACTTGCCATGTTTGACCTTCAGAAGAGAAGGCTGAGGATGGGGATTAATAGCTGTCTTTAGCTATTTATAGTGAAAACACATTTTGAAGGGTTAGACTTATTCTATCTTACTCCAGAGGATAGATCCAAGCAATGAGTGAAAAATACATATTGTTATTTTTAGAGTTAACATAAGAAAATGATTCTCAACAATTAGAACTTTCCAAAAGTTATCAGGGCTCCCTCAGCAGATAGTTGGTTCTGCCTCATTTGAGGCCTTGAAGCAAAGCTTCAATGGCCATAAGATCATAAAATTCAAATTAGGAGGGACATCAGAGGCTCTCTAATTCAATCCTATCATTTTACAAATAAGTTAATAGAAATTTCAGTGTCATACAGCCTAAGGCAGGATTTGAATAGTACTTCCTGACTTCAAATCTAACACTCTATCTATTCACCATACTAGTTATGGGGGCTGTTGGAGAGAGTTTTTTGGACAAGATGATACCTGAATTCCCTTTATATTTTGAAATTCTGTGATTGTGTGATCTGACTCTTCATGACCCCATTTAGAGTTTTCTTGGCAAAGATACTGGATTGG
This sequence comes from Notamacropus eugenii, assembly GCF_028372415.1. Classification (NCBI taxonomy): domain Eukaryota; kingdom Metazoa; phylum Chordata; class Mammalia; order Diprotodontia; family Macropodidae; genus Notamacropus; species Notamacropus eugenii. Next base: position 519,594,516 of record NC_092873.1, read on the forward strand.
TCTCTCATTTCCTCATTTTACAGATGAGGAAACTGAGGCAAACAGGGTTAAGTGACTTGCACAGGGTCACACAGCAAGTAAGTATCTGAAGCCAGATTTGAACTCAGCAAGATGAGTCTTCCTGACTCCAGGACTGGCATTCTATCTACTGCACCACCTAGCATCCCATGTGACTTACAGCTTAGCACTATTTCTACAACCCCACCATGTCTTATTATGTAGGTAGGTGTTGAATGGTTTGTTTCATAAAGCACTCTGCTTCCCTCCACCCTACTTGGGTGACTACTCTTTAGAGTTGCAGGTGTGGCATTGTAAAGAGTGTCAGGGGATCACATAAGATCATTTAGAAAAATGCAGGAGGTGCTAAAGTGGCACCAACTGATCTTAGGGAAATACAAGCAAAAAGCAAGGGTCGGTGAGATAGGATTTTTTAAACCTTGCATTTGCATGTCAGTCAGAGAGTAGGAGGGAGCCCTGGATTTGTGTCAGGACTGTGGGTCCAGATTCTCAATCTGCTACTTACTAACTCTGTGACCTTGGACAAATCACTTTACCTCTCAGGATGTTCGTTTCTGAATCTCTGAAAAGGAAGAGATTAATCTAGATCAATCAATCCATAAGTAGGTGCTAAGTACTGTTCTAGAAACTATGGTTATAATTACAAGAGTAGTAGGGAAACACTTTGTGGCTCTCAGAAGCTGTAGCCTGTGCAGTAGTCACACCCCAATAAACCATCTTGATGGACAGGCTAAACCAGACCGAGGGTAACTGAAAAGCCTCATACTCACCAGGGAGTTAGGGGGTTGTTTACGTCAAGCATGTGAAGACTCCCCCAGTGGAAGGGGCAGATGAGAACAATTTGTTCCGACAACCACACAGGCAGCTAAAGATGGTCAGATAGCGAAGATACCAAGGTCATCCACTGGATCCCACGCCATTGCCACTCATCCTGACTTTTGATTTGCTGCTGAAATTCAATGACTCTAGAAAAGAGAGTGAGGCTGACAACTTTTTGTTACTCTGTGAAAATCTAATTCTTTTAAAGTCAAGATATCACCTGCGATGTGACTGGTCTTCTTTAAAAGTAAAGGATGAACAGCACTAGAGACAGTCCCTGAAGGTGCGGCGCTCACATCCTACAAGGGAGTAGACAACATGTTCACAGATAACCTCAGGATCCATGTATCTCTATCTGTATATATTTGTGCATGTATGTACAAATGTGGGGCAGCTAGGTGGCACAGTGGATGGAGCATCAGACCTGGACAAGTTCAAATCCAGCCTCACACCCTTTCTAGCTGAGTGACCCTGAACAAGGCACTAAAGACCTGTTTGCCTTGGTTTCCTTCTCTATAAATGGGAGCAATAAGAGAACCTACCTTCCAGGGTTACTGTAAGGATCAAAGGAAATAATTATAAGGTGCTTAGCACAAAGCCTGGCGCTCAGTAGGTACTATATAAATGCTAACTGTTAATATTATTAGTACCTACATATAGGTATATATGGAATATAGTATATGTGGTATATATTTACAGTATATGTACATATGTATACACATGTGTATATCTATACACATATATATGCATGTATAATCATTGATATGCATGTTGCAAAGGGGACATTGGCAGCTAAGGAAATTAGAACTGGCCTTTTGGGCTAAGCTAAGCAAGAGGTGTGGTATTCCAAGAGGTGGCATGGAGAAAAAGGCATATTCCAGGAAGAAAGGGCAATCTGTGAAAAGACAAAGAGGGAAGATGAGGCCTGTCCTATATGGTGAACCACAAATGGACCACATTGGCTGGAATGTAGAATGGGGGCAGGGAGCATAATGTGTAATCAGTCTAGAAAGAGAGATGACCTAAAAAGTCCCTTTCAGTTCTCAGTTTCGGATCTGTGAAACCCTAGTTCTATTTCCAAAAACACATCAATGTTTAGGTTTCATGGAGTATTTATAGAGACATCTTTTGGGGGAAAAAATTGGTTGAAAGTCTTGAAATTTGTAAGGCTTGGGAAATTTCTTATGACTACTTAAGTTAAGAGAACTTAAAGTATATATTTTCTCTCTAATTTAAAGAAAGATTTTTTAAAAAAATTTTCTGGCTTTCTAAATTTGGAGCTAGCTTATTTGGTTGCCTATACTATTTTCCACAATCAACACCAAGATAACTTTTTTCCGTTTCTTTCCTCTTCTCTTTGGAAATCAAAAGTACATCTTGACTGAATTCAGACCCTTCCTAGAAAGGAAGGTCCTTCTTTGTTTAAGCCTTGGGTGAAATTGCCCCCATTGGACTGTTCAGAGCCTTCATGTGGATGTGGAAGTAGGTTGATAAAGAGCCACAGCCTTATTTTGGAGGATGACTTCTGAGAAACAGGAACCCATCAGGGTTTCTAGGAAAAATGATTCATGCAACCTCTCCTCCCCCAGGTTTTCATTTTTGGGGATGACCCACTAGTACTAAACTTCCTTGGAAAATAAGTTCATGATCTTTCTACACTAGACAGAAAAAAGAATCTTTTCTCTTCCCCTGATGGGAGGGATTGACAGCACAAAAGCGATGTCCATCTGATGGTACTTGCTACTCTTCACTGAGGGATAATTCTAGCAGAGTTTTGGCATGTGTTTTTATTTTTCATTTGGACAAGGAGATGTATTCAGATCTACACGGATCTCTTTGGGATTCCTTCTGTACATGGTCTCACAGTGTTGCACTGCAGCCTACCTTGAACTCAACTGTATGAAGTATAAAATCATTGTGAAAACTGATTGGGCATCCAGAGGATGTGAGCCTGACTTCTGTTTCAGTCACTTAACCCTGTTTGCCTCAGTTTCTTCACCTGTATAAAGCTTCCTGCTTTGTGACTTCGAGTGAATCACTTCACCTCTCTTAGGGTGAGGGTAAAATGGTGATAGCAGTTCCTGTGGAACTGACCTCACAGGACTGGATCAAATGAGGCAATACATAGAAAGTTCTTTGCACATTTGCCAGACATGATGATGATCATGATGAAGAGGATGTCATCTTTTTATGGGCATTATAATCCTAGGAAACATTTATTTAGGATTTTAAGCTAAGTAAAGTACTTTGCCATATGCTGTCTTATTTGGTCTTCACAATAACTCAGGGGGCTTGGTGCTGTTACCATTGTGTTTGTCCTTCGTTTTCAAAGAAGACCATGATATCAGAGAAATGATGACATAACTTGCACTTGACTTTCTTTTGAGTGAGTGAGGGCTGCTATCATCATATTCATTTAACAGAGAAGGAAACTGGGTCTGAGCAAGGTTGTGTGGCTTGCCCAAGATCAGGTAAATCTTTGGGACATGATTGGAATGCAGGTCTCCAAGTCCAACACTCCATTCACTGTATCACTGTTTGAAAGATGTCCTTCCTTTCTTCTCTCCTTCCATCCCTCTTTCTGTCCTCTCCCTCCTTCCTTCCTTCCCTCCCTTCATCCTTCCTGCTTTCCTTCCCACTTTCCTTGTCCCTTTTCTCCCTCCGCCCTTGCTTATCTCTTTCTCTCCTCTACCTCCTTTTTTCCCTCTGTCCCTCATTCCCTCCCTCCCTTTCCCTCCTTCCTTCCCTCTCTCTTTGTTTTCTGTATCCCTCATTTCCTCCCTTCCTCTTTGCTTCCTACTTTCCTTCCCTCTCTCCTCCTTTCTTTCCCTCTCTCCTTTCTTCCTTCCCCCATCCTTACTATTTTTTCCTTCTTATTGGTAAAATGGAGGCAAAGGCTGATAGTACAGCTGACAGATTGAAGACCGTCTGCCTCATTCCACCCTTTGTGGAGACTGGAGGTTCACATGTGGACATGTTTTAAGACCTTTTCAAAGTATCCATCAGTTGTATTGATTTTTTTCACTCTTAAAAATACTACTTATTATGTGGGCTGTCTCTCAGAGGAGGGGAGGGGGAAGGACATTGGAGATAATTATGAAGAGATAAGAAAATAAGTATCAATAAAATATATCCATCAAAACTTATTTTTACAATGGAAGCTGTCCAAACCCTTACACCCCAAGATAAATGATTATGGGAACGGCGTCATCCCGGAGCAATGTCTCCTTTGGTGTGTCACCAAGCCTCCGTCCTTGTGTCTGTCCTTCTAAACAGAATCATGAATGACGTAAGCGAAAACACGTCATACTCAACAAACTCCCGGCGCTGGTAGGGATGGCTCATTCAGCGGATGACAGAATCGAGGTCAACAGAGAGATTTGGTGGATTAGAATTATTGGCTGAATCAGAGATGAAATTTTCAAAGGACAGATATAATGACCCCCGTTCAGCTCTTAATCGATGAAGCTGTGATGTCCTGTACTTATGTTTCAAACAGATCTCCTTGGTAGCATAATAAAGACTTGGTTTCAAAGCAGTTCATGGAGGGGAAATGGTATGGTGAAAAGTAGTGAATGTGAGGGCTCAAGGGAGCTGGGTTAGAAATTTAGCCTTTTGTGACCTTAGGCAAATCATTCCCCCTTTCTGAGTTTCAGCTTCCCCATTTGAAAAATGAAGAGGTTAACTTAAAACGTCCTCTAAAGTCCCCTCAAAGTCTAAATCTCTAAACGGAAGGAAACATGCATGTATTAAGCACCTACTACGTGCTAGGTACTATACTGAGGGCTTTACAAACATACTTTCCTTTTATTCTCACAATAACCCTCGTGAGGCAGGTACTATTATCAGAAGCATTTTACAGTTGAAGACATTGAGAGAGACAGAGGTTAAGTGACTTGCCCAGGATCACCCAGTGCTGGAGACTGAGTTTGAACTCAGGTGTTTCTGATTCCAGGCTCAGTACCCCATCTGCTGCACCACCAGCTAGCTGGCTCTAGGCTTTTATAATCTGTACTGTTCAATGAAAGTTCCACGAGTTCACATTATAAACTGTCCATCCAAAAAATAAAAAAAAAAGGGAGGGAGATTTTATGTTAATGCTTCAATGGATCTCTCATCCCATCAGCCTATGTATTCACTTCATTGGTGCAGATTGCAATTCATTAAAAAGCAGCCAATTGGGTGATATGGTAGCCAGAAAAGCTCCTTTGAGCTGGGGCTGCATAGAGCAGGGTCTAATGTCTCCAGTGAGACTTTGTTCGTCCTGCTTTCCTCTTCCTTGGTCCGATCACACCCAGAGAGGCACAGAGAACTTGTACACATGGGTATGGAGTTTCAAGTTCAGTTTTCTGGTTGCTTATCTAATGTCTCTATGTGTACTGATTCAATTTCATGAAATCAACAAATTGGTCATCCATTATGATTCAAAGAAAACTGGAGACTGTGTGGTATAGCAGAGAAGGCATCTGGTCTGCAGTCTAAAGGCTTGACATCCAATTCTCCCTCTGACAATCCATATTTAGTCCTGAGCAAACCACAATCTGCCTGTGTTTAAGTTTTCTACTTCACAAAATTCTGAGGATAGGACCTGGAGTCTGGACGACATGAGTTCAAATCTGGCCTCAGACACTTACTAGCTGTGTGACCCTAGACAAATCACTTAACCCCAAGTACCTCAAAAAAAATGTGGGAATAAGGGTGTGTTTCATGGCATCTGCATTCTCTTTCAGCCCCAGATTTATGATAGTTTGTGGAATGAAAGAATTAATGACCCCTCCTGCAGAGACTATAAACACTATTATTGTATCTTTAAAAGAATGAAAACTCGAGGAGTTAGCGGTTTAACCTTCCTATATATAAGGAGTCTGTGAGAAGAATGAGAGTTTAGAATCGACCCTAACTATCATTCCCCAGATACAGTTAACTATCCTGACTGGAGGAGAGACAGAGACTATTTGAGACAAACATCTAATGAAATATATGTTCTGAAACACTGAATTTAACTGTTATCTCGCAAAGGCACATTATGAAGAGACTATGAGAAATCCCTTGAACTGCTTCTGGAAGATTCCAATGTGAGACTATGTTTTCAGACTTGAGGGCAGTGTATCATTAGAGTGGATTGGAATATGATTTTTCCCTGTCATTATTATATGTTGCTGAAATATATTTTTAATTTATTTGTTACATTGCTAGTGAATTAGCAACTTTGATGTTTATTTAAGACTAGGAGACTAAGTGTGTGTAAATATATACATCTTAATATACACATGTACACATATATAGTCACATACATATATAGACTAGGAACAAAAAATACATGTGTGTGAATAACATACATATTAATGTACACACATGTGTAGATACACAAACTAGGAGTCTGGAAGTATGAATATATACATATTAATATGCACATGCAAATATACATATTTTAATGTACACAATATTTTAATAGGTATATAGTCATATTAATATGCATTAATACACATACGTATTAATATATTAACATATATATGTTGTTGTTCAGTCTTTTCAGTTGTGTCTGACCTTTTGTGAGTCCTTTTAGGGTTTTCTTGCCATAGATATTGGAGTTATTCACCATTTCCTTCTCCAGCTCATTTTACAGATGAAGAAACTAAAGCAAACAAGATTAAGTGACTTGCCCAGGGTCACACAGCTAGGAAGTGTCTGAGGCCAGATTTGAACTCAGGAAGATGAATCTTCCTGACTCCAGCCCCAGCATTCTATCCATTGCAGATTGACTTGTATGGACAAATGTGTGCATATGATGCATATGTCCGTACATACATTTACCTATACATACACAGAGCTAGCTGGTACAGTGGAGAGAGTGTTAGACATAGATTTATCCTTGGAAATTTACTAGCTTTATGACCCTAGACAAGTCATTTGACCTCTGGCTCAGTCTCCTCATTGTTATGAGGACCAAATAAGAAACTGCAGGGTGTACCAAAACTCTCAGTACACATCTGAGCTTATTAAAGCTTAGAACTTCCTTCACTAAGACTTTTGGGACACTCTATGTTTTCAAAATGCTTTGCAAACACTGAAATACTATGGAAGTAGAATGATGATGATGATGATGATGATGATGATGATGATGATGATGATGATGAAAGGATGAGTGGTTTCTCTGTTTTAACATTTCATACAATAGGCAGGAGGCTTTGAATTAATGAAAGAAATTGTGCATTTATATCTGTTTATGAGGGAATATCCAGATATCTCCTCTTGATTACCTTTAAACCAGGGATGTGAATTAATAATGTAATGAGTCAAGTATCTGATGGAGAGGAACCGCCCCACCTAGGTCCTTCCTATGTGACGATCATTGTGCTGCGTGCTGGGGATACAGATAGAAAAATAAGATGGTTCATTCTCTCAAGGAGGTCACATTAGAATAGGGAGAAATAAAATATATAGGGATGGAGGAGTATCAGTTCTTAGTCAGATAAAGGCATAAGAAGGCTCCTCAGTCCTTGGCAATCAGTGCCCAGACAGGCTGTGACCCATTCTCTTTAGAGGCATTAAAACTGCTAACACAATATGTGTTTCTGATTTTAAACCATTTCACAATGCCAAGGGCTTAGGTGGTAAGAACTATGTTTTCTGTGTCTTCAGGAACTGTGGCTGCTGAGGAGGTGGAGGTCTTAGCACCAGGAGAAGCAACTGCTTAATTAGTTCTTTCCAAGGATTACTTCCCTTGATTATGGTGGCAGGGACCAGGCTCAAAGTGGGATGTGTGGTAGGGATGGCCAGATGAGAACAGTATTCCCAGTATCTTGAGTACAGGGTCCTCTGTTGCCTCTTCCGGGATATGAAGGGACACGGTCACTTAGATGGTGATGATGCTTTGACTCTAGCAGTGTGTAGACCCACTTACCCCATGCCTCCTCCTCTGTCTCCCTCAATGGGGCATCATTGCTTTGGCCAGCCTGCCTTGCCTGACCATCAGTAGCCTTTGTCCAATAAGCTGAGCCCTGAGGAAAGACAGATTCTGAGAAATGTGGGTAAAGGATGAGCCCAGGTCCGGTTTAGGGAACAGCTTCCACAAATTCATAGGGATCAGTTCATTTTGGCTAGAAAATAAGAAATCACATTGGAGAATAATATGAAGCAAGAATGGAAAGAGAGGTAGAAGTCTAATTATGGAGGTTTTAAATGCCTGTTTGAAAAGTATGTTTTTATAATTCATTCGATGGGGAGTCATTGAGTTTGGTGAAATGTATAGAGTTAAGAATATGAAAAAAAATATTCCACCATCTTTACACTGCATTCTTTCTCAAATCTTGGAGGCTACTTATGTGATGGAAAAGGAAAGCTAAAATATTTTGGAGGGTATTCTTCATTAAATTTTCCACTTTTGGTGGTTTTGTATTGTAGACTTTGTAACATGACCTTCACAAGATGTGGTATCTGTGGAAATGTGTCTGGGAAGTCAGTCAGTCCATCAGTCAATGAATATTTATTAAAAACCTACTGTGTGCCAGGTGCCGTGCTAAGCTCTGGGGATACAAAAAGAGGCAAAAGATAATCTCTGCTCTCAAGGGACTCACAAGCTAAAGGCAGAGGCAACAAGTGAAAATAAATATTTTTGTTTGTCTGAATTTTCATGACCCCATTTTGGGGTTTCCTTGCAGAGATACTGGAGTGGTTTTCCATTTCCTTCTCTAGCTCATTTTACAGATGAAGAACTAGGGCAAACAGGGTTGAATGACTTGCCCAGGGTCACACAGCTAGTAAAATATATGAGGTCACATTTAAACTCATGAAAAAGATTCTTCCTCTGATTCGAAGTCCAGTGCTCTACCTGCAGCTCCACCTTTTTGTCCTGTACAAATATATATGCACAAACTCTATACAGGATACAGAGGCAGTAATTAACAGAAGGAAGACACTGGCATCAAGAGGGGCTGGGAAAGGCTTCTTGTAGAGGATGGGACTTTAGTTGGGACTTGAAGGAAGTCAGGGAGGTCAGTGGGAGGAGGTGAGGAGGGAAAGCATTTCCTGCATTCCAGGAGCTGAAAGATGGAATTTCTTGTTCCGGAATAGCCAGGAGACCAGCTACTGGATCAAAGAGTATGTAAGAAGACTGGAAGGATAGGAGGCGACCAGGTTAGGAAGGGCTTTCAAGAGCCAACAGAGGGCTTCATATTTGATCCTGGAGGCAATAAAAGCCACTAGAACCTCTTCATTTGGGGGGGGGGTGTGGGGACAGGGGGAGGATCAGTATACTCATGAGTGATTACTGTGGTTTCTGTCCTCAGTATCTACTATATCCTAAGAATCCCCATCATGCTAGGTTCCAGAAGACGAAGTCAGCTAGGAGCTGTTCATAAAATGGCCACAAATTAATGTAGGCACTGATTAGACCTTCTGGTTGAACTTAGCAGTAGCCACATTTCCTGCTTTCCAATTTTCTTCCATATCAGTCCTGGTACTTCCATTTCTTGCTTCTATGTCTTTGTATGGGCAATATTCCATGTGATCACCGCATCTTTTCCTGATAGAATTTTGAGCTTTCTTCAAAACTAGCTCATGACTTCTATGGGAAGTTATACCTGTTCTTCTTTGCTGCTACCTCTTTGTGTGTGTGTGTGTGTGTGTGTGTGTGTGTGTGTGTGTGTGTGTCTGTGAAATTACCTTGTATTATTTTGTATTTACTAGAGGACTATAGATTTAGAGTTGGAAGAGACCATAAAGGCCATGTGTTCCAAACCCCTCCTTTTATAGATGAGGAAACTGAAGCCCAGAATGGTTGAGAATCACCTAAGGAAACACAGGAATTCAATGGCAAAGCTAAGGTTGAAACCCCGAGCTTCTGAATTCAGAGCCAGCACCTCACGGCCTCTTAGCCCCTTACCTTTGTGCTTGTGACTTTATACAACTCTGCCTCACTTCAATCCAATTCACTTGGAGGTCATGACATCCTCCTCCTGATGTCCTTGGTCCTCTGAGGATGAAGGACACACAGCAATTTGTATTTGTTGGCTTCTGCTAATAGAACATAAACCACTTGAGGACAGTTGGTCTTTGAATCCCTAGTGCCTAACACGGTGCCTGGCATATAGTAGACTCATCATATATACTTGTTGAACAGATTGATTCATCCCTAACCCCTTCCAGAGCAAAGTTCAGGCATTTCCTCCTTTCTCATTCCAACCCAATTTTTATTTTTAATTTTCTGAACTCTCTTTTTCTTGAAATGACTTGGTATCTGCTTAATTGGCACCTCTTTCCCCACTAGGGGAAAGCAAGCTCCCAAGGGCAGGGAGTTCATGTTTATCTTTATCCACAGTGCCTAGCAGAGAGTCGGCCCGGACACGTGCTTGCTGTATTAAATTGTTTTATTTGGGTTGGATTTGAAATGCATCCCATTGCGTTGGCATCCAACTGATTTTTGTTGTTTCCTTTAAACCGGGGTTGGGGACATTGGTGGAGAATACTTTAAAGCCCTGAAGAAATTGTAGTCAGTGAGGTTTTTGTTCCTCAGTCACTTAAAAGATTGCCTCTCCTTTTGCTGAATATGAAAAATTGTCAGCTTGTATCATTAGGCTGTGCCAAAAACCACATTCCCCAGGAAAGCGTGTCAGCTCTTATTATGGGGTGGATATTATTCTCTTTAGAAAATGGAGCTCTCCATACGCTTTCTAAATGCTCTTGAGCTCATTCATCTTTGGACTTTCTTTACTGTCCCAACTTTGCTGGGTCTATGAGCCCTGGCAGCCCGTCTCCTCAAAAATTAATGGGTTCCAAATGCCCTTGAAGCACATTGGCCCCCCTCTTGGCTGGGGAGAAGTCTGATATTATACATAAATATTGAGATGGAGATCCTTTGGAGAGAGGTGTTTGGACTTTTAATTAACAGTGACAGCCCGTCTGCTTAGGCTTGGGATCCATTGCCGCCATGAAAAAAGTCAGCCAGGTCAGTATAGAAAGGGGAGGTGCTGTCACAGACGTGTTCCTGGCATCTGGCCATAGAGACATTGAACTCTGAGCCAACCATGAAGTCATTTGGAATTTAAGGAGTCTTGCTAATCCAAAGCAATGCATCTTAATTTGACAAAGTAGAGACTGCAGATAAGCAACACTGTTGCAAGGACTGTGAAACAGGGGGTGTAGGGGGTGGGATGATTTGAGGTGGAGGAGTGGTGTAAGTCTAGATGGTGCTGAAGAAAAGGGACTGATAATTAAAAGAATAATCTTGTTTTTCAGCCTTCATAGCCCTCACACCCCTGCCGTCTTGCTTCTCCCTGCCTCCCCCTACCCCAGTCCCTCCCCCTTCCCTGCCTTGCCTTTCAACCTCCAAGCCCGAATGCAGGGCTGGCTCAGTCCATCTCTATGGCTTGGGTTCTGCCATGGCTTGATGTGAAATTTGAGAAACATATGTAGTCTTCTATTTCAGGAAAGTGATCTCAGGGATTGGATGTGTTTGCTGTTGGCTGCGAAACTCTGAGCTTGCCCAGTGTGGTTTCTTGATGATGAGAATGCAGCTCTGAAGGGCCCTTTCTTTTTATTTTTTTCTTTAAAAAAAATCAGAATTCATGTAATAAAATTTAAGTTCAGTTGCTTTATTCCTCCCTTTCCCAGAACACAATGTCATGTATTGTATCAAAACTTTAAAGAAATGTGCATTGTTCAGGATGTAATTTATCCATTCTGGCTCAACAAAGACCAGCCCTATGTCCATCCTCCAAAAGGCTATTTAAATATCTTTCAATGGAGGAGTGTGGTCTGCGTACAGCTTCCCATAAAGGGAAACAGAACTATTTTGAAAGCCCCCTTTCTTTGCTTCTTTGTTTCCTCTTCTTTTTTCATCTTTAATGTACTTTGGGGGCTGACCATGCACCAAAATGCAGCAGGGGCCAAGCAGCAGACTCCAGGCACTGTGAAAGCCAGAGGGGTAGGGACTGCTTTGTTTCTGGGCATTGGAGATGCCACCTACTTTAGTACAGAGTTGGGGAGAGGCCAGGGAGGTGGGTCAGCTCAGGCCTTTGGCAAAGGCTTTGTAGGTCAAGGACCAGACAAAAGCTTTGCTCCTTGTCACGTAGAACATGAGGGGGAAGCTACACCAATGTCCTCGATTCCAGTCCAATAAACATGCCTGTCCAATGCACATTTATGAAGTGTTTATAAAGTGTTTGTGTATTTACTGACAATTTCTGAAGGTAGTCTAGTCATTAAAGGGCCATACTTGCCATTGGGAAGACCAGGATTCAGATCTTGCAGAGATACTTAGAATCTGGAAAATGCCTAGACTTGATGGCCTCTAAGGACTGGGCCATCTTGAAATCTACCATCTTGTGACTGATGTAAAGGAAGATATTAGAGGTGGATGGGTGGAAGGAAATGAACACACACTTACATAATGTCCACTCTGTGCCAAGTACTTTACAAGTGTTATCTTGTTTGATCCTCCGAACAATCCTCTGAGGTAGGTGCTATTAAAATCTGATTTTACAGTTGAGGAAACCGAGATATACAATTGTGAAGTGACTTGCCCAAGGTCACACAGCTAGCCTGAGGCTGCATTTGAACTCAGGTCTTTCTGATGGCAGACCTGGTGCTTTACCTATTCTATCTTGGTTGCCTCTAGGGACTTTAGAGGTGAGCTAGGTTAAGTTCCTTCTTGTACAGATTAATCTCCCAACAATAGTCAACTAGCATGCATTAATGACCTTCTGTGTGCTTGATTCTAGCTCTCAGGTGCATGATGCCAGAATGGACAGAATTCCAGAAGGATGAATGTAAAACTAAATAAAGGACAAAAAATAAGCAATGTAATATAGGGGGAAAAGCATTGAACCAAGCCCTAAGTGAGTGTGTGTGTGTGTGTGTGTGTGTGTGTGTGTGTGTGTGTGTGTGTGTACGCAGCCAGGCAAATCTTGAGTCCTCACTTTTCAGACAATGTCCCCCATTCTCTAGTCTCCCTAAAATGAGGGCAAAACCAAAAAGTCAAAATGAATGAGTGAAGAGATGGGTTCTAGTTCTGTCTCAACCATTAACTACTTAATTAATTGATTTCAAGTAACTAACTTAAGGGGACATCTGGGTGGTACAGTGGATAGAGCACTTGACCTGGAGCCAGGAAGACCTGAGTTCAAATCTGGCCTCAGACATTTACTAGCTGTGTAACCCCGGGCAAGTCAATTAACCCTGTTGCCTCAGTTTCCTCCTCTGGAAACATGAGCTGGAGAAGGAAATGGCAAGCTGTGCCAGTGTCTTTGCCAAGAAAATAATCCATGATGCCACTGAATTGCCTCTAAAATGCCATTTATTTATCATCCCTTGGCAAGAGGGCACCTAGGTAGTACAGTGAATGGGGTGTTGGCCTTGGAATGAAAAGCCCTGGATTCAGATTCGGCCTCAGAAACTTACTAGCCATACGTCCTTGGGCAAGTCACTCAGACTTTCTGTGCTTCTATTTCTGCAGCTGTAACAGGCAGCGAATCACAGCATCTGCCTCCCAAAGCTGTCATGAGGATCAAATGAGATATTTTACAGTGCTTTTTATTATTATTAATAATAGTAATACAAGACTTGGGGAATTCTTGGGGAAAGAAATCAAATGGAAGAGGCCAGAATGAGTAAGAAGACAGAATATCAGAGGGGCCCCCAAAGATGGCACAGAACTGCCTTTTGTCCCTTGATTTTCATCGTGATTAAGTCCCCAGTATCTCCGAAATGGTGGGGGCGGGATGCAGAGTACCTCACAGACCATTTACTCCAACCCATGCCTGGACAAGGCTCTCCTCTGTAATGTCAAGATGACTATCCAGCCTCTGACCAACGGTGGCCAGGCCCGGGTCCCTCCTTAGTACTCAGACTGATTTTACACTGCTCTGAGGACATGCCCATGTTGTCTGAGGATCCCACTGCCCCTGGCTTGTCTAGAGCAGCTGTTCTCCTCCATCGTGTTTTGGTCAGGCTGCTGGGGTTGTTATCACTCAGGAAGTCTCACTTTGTTCCCGGGTCTGCTCAGATTTTCAGTTTCTCGTATCAGACTAATATTTCACCTCGTAAATCAGAAACCTAACTCCAGGTCCTTTCCCTGCTGCCCCTCTCCGCCCCATTCTTGCTCCCAGCAGCCCCAGTAGCTGTAGGATAGAATACTGATGGAATTAAGGGAAGCTCGAGCAGACTCAAATATCAGAGAAATACAGTAATTTGTCTTTATTAATAGGAGGTCAAATACCACATACCCTTGGCAGTTGCATCAATATTTTTACAGTCTTTATGCCTTAGCTTGCCAGAGGATTCGCCTTACATAGCTTTAAGCGAGCCAAAATAACACAAGTGGTAAATATCTCAAGACGTTGAAAAAAACAAGGAGATTGAGGAGGGAGATATTCAACCCAAGGCCTGGTTTTCTTTGGCACTTTGCTGCTTGGAGCAGGCAGCAAGCAGAATGGTGAAGTCGGCAAATGTGAAGTTGAAGCACCTCGGTTTGAAATCCATGTCAAGAACTACTGTTAAGAAACTGGGTCTCAGTTTCCTCACCTGTAAAATGAGTGGATTGGACCAGATGATGCTCAGATTCCTTCCAGCTCTAAATCCTATATTCATATTAACAAACAGTTCTTTCACCCTCTCTGAATGCAGCCTGCATCCCTTTTCTCATTGTCTACTTGACAGGGAATATGGTATGATGGAAAATGTATGGGTCTAGAATTAAGGACCTGGGTTTTGAACTCTTTTTGGCCTATGTGAATCTGGGAAAATCATTTAACCTGTCTCAGTTTCCATTGCCACATGTACTAAAGGGAGGAAACAGTGAGTGTTCAATAAATGCTTATTCCCTTGCTTTTCCCTTGATATTCCCAAACTACAGAATCTCAGAGCTGGGAGAATACTCCAGGGACATTAAGTTCCTCCCATGTTCGAAGAAGTAAGTGCTTTACATATGACCAGCGTGTGCACGTGAGCATTGCTGTGGGGAAACACATATACAGTATAAACATACATGCACACATACACGCACATGCATATTGTGAAATATGAACACATACACACACAATTAGAATGTTAGCCACCATGTATTAAGCCGTTTTGGGCCGGACACGATGCTAAGTGCCAGGAAAACAAAGACAAAAGCAGAAATTCGCAAGTCATAACGTTTATAACTGCAATAAAAACTGCAATAAAATTCAAGAGTGGGGAACCTACAGACTCCAGGCCACCTATGGCCCTCTATGTCCTTGAGTGTAGCCCTTTGACTGAATCCAAACTTCACAGAACAAATGCCCAAATGCCCTTAATAAAAGGATTTGTTCTATAAAACTTGGACTCAATCAAAAGGCCACACCCAAGGACCTAGAAGGCCACATGTGGCCTGGAGACTGAAGGTTCCCCACTCCTGGACCTTCAGGTAGACAATAGGCTTAGTTTTCAATGGAGGAAACTGAGGCTACGAGCTCTTAACTTCGCTTGTTGTTCAGTTGTTTCAGTCATGCCTGTCTCTGATCCCATTTGAGGTTTTTTGGGCAGAGATACTGGAGTGGTTTGTCATTTCTTTTTCCAGCTCATTTTACAGATGAGGAAACTGAGGCAAACAGGGTTAAGCGACTTGCCCAGGGTCACACATCTAGTAAGTGTCTGAGGCTGAATTTGAACTCAGGAAGATGAGTTTTTCTGACTCTAGAACATGCCTTCTGCAATATGGCCCCACCTAGACGCCCCCTTGTTAGGCAAAATATCCTTCCTCAGAATCTTACTGTCTTTGTGACCCAGGTAAGTCACTAGCCCTTTCATAGTTTCACATTTCCCCATCTCAAATGGGGATAATAATGGTACCTGCTTTGTAAGATTATTGTAAGGCACAAATGAGATAAGATAGATAAAATGCTTGTAAGCCATAACTATGTAAATACCCTTGTTCTCATCTGCATCGTAGTTCACCTGCAGGACCATCAACCAATCAATAAGCATTTATTAAATGGCTTCTATGTGCAGACACATATGGGGGGTATTAAGGTTTATATAACAGTGGTTCTGTTTTCTGTAGCATTAAAATTTACAGAACATTTTATGAAATGATAGGAAAAGTCAATTCTGATTTCACTGTGATGGAGGAGCTCCTGAGGAGGAGGCTCCGTACAGTGTGGGTCAGCATCTTCTCTACCAATAATTGATCATCTCAGAGAGACACTTGAGACATTGAGAGGTTAAGGAACTTGCATAACCCCCAATTCCCCCTCCACCCATCGGAATTAGAGATGAGGTGTGAACAAAGGCCAGCTTGCCTGGCCAATGTACCACTCCACCTCTCACTGACTACCAGCTCATATTTAGAGTGATCATTAACATTAGAAAGCCCTTAATATTCATCTATTGCATATCATGAACAAACATTTAAGTGTCTGGCGTGTACCAGGGACCATGAGTGTTCTAAGGTTTACAAAGCACTGTATATGATAGTCATCACTCAAATATATGGAGAGTTCTAAGTCTTCGGAAATGCTTTAAATCAGAAGAGTTAATCAGGAGACAGCGCACCCCACTCCTGAGTGCTGTTGAAGAACATTAAAGTGTGATTGGAAACTATTGAATGAAATAAATAAAAATTCAATAAAACGAAGAGAACATCCCATTATAAACGTCAATATGTACCTGCAGGGATCTTCATGTGCAGATTGATGGCTGCCCCTATGAGTTGGACACCTCTGCTTTAAGAAGCGATAGTAGTTCACACAGATAGATATATGTGCTTTAAAGTTACCATGTTCTAGCATCAGACTCCATCTTCACAAACCCTGTGAGGCAGGTACTCTTATCACTTTTAGAGATCTGAAAACTGAGACTCAGAGAGCATACAACTAGTAATCGTCTGGGATGGACTTAGATACCAGGTCTTCCTGACTGCAGGTCACTAGCACAAGAATCCAGTACGCTTTAATACAAGGGGGCAGGACTGAGTAACCTCCAGCTAGTTATGTCCCTTCCCTTTCCTCACCTCTCTTCTCCCTGTCCCTTCCCTCCTTTTCCCATTCCCTCCCCCTCCTCTCTTCTTTCTTTCTTTCTGTCTCTCTTTCTCTCATTCTTTCTTTCTTTCTTTAGCTGCTAATCCCAATCCTGTGATGAACTCAGTCTTTAAAGACAGATGATAAGTAGTAGATACCAGCAACATCCATTCTGCCAACTCCCTGACCTTAATTAAAGCACAGTCTCATGTCTGGCCTGTCAACTGCCTATAAAGATCTCCCCAGAATCAAGGACACAGGACTTTCAAGAACACAGCTGAATGAGAAGGGAGGTTCTTCTAATTCTGTGCCTTCATGTTGCAAGTGGATAAAACCATCTGCCACCTCTCTCTATCTTTAACAAAATGTAACTTTTGAGAGATTCTAAATGCCTCTCTGAGCCTTTGCTGTATCCCTTTGATTCCTTGTTACAAAAGTACAGCAGTTCAGATCAAATACTTGGACAGCCAGGTTCAATGTCAACTGATTCCTGTATATCAGGGTCATTGGACGAGTCACGTCAGAATGTCCTTCCCAAGTTCTCTCTTGGCAGGTGCTACCATGTTGACCTTTTACTCAGCTCCCTCCCCAGAGGGATCTGTTCACATGTGGTTCCCGAGACCACCGCTCTTGCTGTGTTTTCCAAGATCTTCAAACATCCTTCAACTTCTTCAAAACGGAGGAAGAAGGAAGCTTTCATGGGGAGCAGGGTGAGGTGGGGAGAGTTAATTGGAGTCAAACAGAAGCTGGGTAATCGGGTCAGAGCTGAAGTCAGATTCCTGACCCCTTTTACTCAAGTCCCTGTTAATTAAGAGTAACAATAACTCACACTCACAAAATACCCCTCTTTTAGAGTTCGCTAAACTCTTTTGGGGCATATAGGTGGCCCAATGCATACAGCACTGGCCCTGGAGGCAGGAGAACCCGAGTTCAAAATCTGGCCTCAGACATTTACTAGCCATGTGACCCTGGGCAAGTCACTTCACCCTGTTTGCCTCAGTTTCCTCATCTGTTAAATAAACTGGAGAAGGAAATGGCAAATCCCTCCAGTGTCTTTGCCAAGAAAACCCCAAATGGGGTCACTATGGGCACAACTAATTGACAATAAATAAATAAATAAAATACTTTTGTTTTTCATTTTTAGTCCCTTTGCTTCTCTAATAGCTTTAAGATGTAGGTGGGAACAAAAACTTGCTTCCAAAACACAGAAGTATCTCTGTGACAGGTCACTGACTATGGAGTTTGTTCAGTGGATTGTTTAGCGGGGAAGGGTAAGGCTTTCTTTGCATAAAACCTAAGTTAATAGAGTAACAGAAGGAACCTTAGAAGAGAAAGAATTCAAGTTGTTGGATGTCATAGGGTGGTATCAAATCCAAATAGAAAGGGGTCCTCCCTGTCTGTATATTTTCTTAGAAAATCACAAATTGACTTTATCTACATTGTACTGTATTTTAATTTATTTTTGTTAAACCTTTCCCTATTACATTTTAATCTGGTTCAGGCCACACTTGGAAATTTTTTGTCACTTGACCTTGAGTTTGAAATCTCTGCCTTAGATCATAAAATGTTATAATTGGAAGGGACCTTAGAAAAAAGAAATATCAAAATTGAGAAGGATTTTAAAACATAGAATATTAGAAGTAGAAGAGACCTTGGACATAACACCAAAACTGGGAGGAAAATTTGAATCCAACATATCAGAGCTGGGAGGGACCTTGGAATTGTTAGAGCCTAGAGAGATTTATTCCGGCACAAAGAAACAGTGTCCAAGTCAGAAGACTTGGCTTCTTATCTTTTCTGCTGCTTACCTGTTTGATCTTGGGCAAATCACTTAAACTCTCTCAGCCTCAGTTTCCTCCTTTGTAAATTAATAAGGAAGGTCCCTTTTGGTTCTAGATAAATGATTTTGTGACCATAGAACTCAGAATGTGAGAGTTGGAAGGGTCCAGAGAACTTTGAACGTTAGACTATATAATGTTGTTATTCAGTTGTTTTAGTCTTGTTTAACTCTTCGTGCCCCATTTGGGGTTTTCTTGGCAGAGGTATTGGAGGGGTTTGCCCTTTTCTTCTCCAGATCGTTAGAAGGTGAACCTGAGGCAGTGTTAAGTGACTTGCCTAAGGTCACCCCACTGATAATTATCTGAGGCTAGATTTGAACTCAGATCTTTTTGACTATAGGGCTGGGACTCCACTGTGCCACCTAGATACCCTTAGGTTAAACAACATACAATGTTCAAACTTGAAGGGTTCTTAGAACAAAGAATATAGCACTGGAAGTCAGAATAAAGATCACCTTACTATTATATATTCTCAGTGTGCTGTCTTCCTCTTAAGGGACTGGATTCTTTCACCCTGAAAGTTCCCCTCTCACACTCCCAGAAGAATGCTGCATAAATGTGAAAGCAGTACTTCATAGGTCATAGGGAGACTGTAGCATGGTGGAAGGAATGCTGAAATTCAGCAATCATTGGTGATCATTCCTGGCTTGAACCCGTTTTTAGTCATGGGAGTGCATGAAAGGCACTTAAACTGCTCTGTGGCTCAGCTCTCTTCTGGAAAATGGACACAACAAAACTAAACCAATGGACTCTTTGGGGCAGGAGAGAATGTTATGCTAATTATAGGGGGCTGTGGTCATCTGCACCATTGTCGTTGTTAATGTAATTATGAGAATAAGCTTGTGTTCAGAATGTGCCGTGACTCATACTCTGCGTGTATGTGTGTTGGGGTGAATACATCTGTACTTTTCCATGGGTGTGGATGCGTGTATGTACTCGATTAGCGGGCTGGTACCAAAGCAAAATCATTAATGATGAAAATCAGGGCCAAAACAAGAAAACTTCTTGGCCTGGGAGGTGTGTGCTTTCTTCTTGCTGGCTGTTCTGGAAACTATTAAGGAACGTGACCTGACTGAAGTAGAGTGTGCAGATGGGAGAGGGGGGATTTGGGTGAGTGCATTTGGAGAGGTTGAGTGATTTCAGCATAGTACATGAGTCTCTGGCATCCAGAAAGTGAAAGAAATCCTTTAGACTATGGCTTATGGATGTTATCTACCCCAGACTGATATAGTCAGTCAACAAGCATTTAGTAAGCACCTACTGTGTATCAGGAACCGTGCTAAGTGCTAGGGATGGAAAAGCAAGAAACAGTTACTGCCTTGAGCAGAGTACATTTTAAAGAGGGAAAAAATATATAAATAATTAAGTACATCTAACTAAGGTCTAGACAGGCTAGTGAAGAGACTCGAGCAGGTGGAGACAGTGGCAGGGAGACCATGAATGGCCTCCTGCTTCTTGGACTTGGGCCTTGAAAAAAGCCAAAGAAACTAGTACAGAGGGGAGGGGCAGAGCATTCTAGGCAGGAGGGACCACCAGTCTAAAAACACAGAGATGAGAGATAGAGTTCTGCATTTGAGAAATAGCATGTAGACCAGTGTCACTGACACAGTGTCAGGGTATATAGAGTCCACTGAGGTGTGAGAAGGCTAGATAGGTAGGAAAGGGCTGGGTTAGGAAGAGTTTGAATGACAAACAGAGGAATATATTATATTGGATCCAGAAAACTTAGACAGTGCAATGTTGTCATTAATTCAATTTTCTGTTCACCACATTTAGAAAGCCAGGGTTGGAAGAGAGACCTCAGAGGCCAACTCCAACAGGCACAAGAATCCCCACAATACAATACCTTTTAGGGAAAATCCAGTCTCTCCTTGAGGAGCTCCTAGTGGAGGTGGAGCTCCCAAGGCATCCCATTCCACCTCGGGTAGCTATAATTATGATCACGTGCTTTGTTTTCTTCTTCCTCTATATGCCAGACTTAAATATGCCTCTTTGCAATTTCTACTTATAGCTCTGCCTCCTGGGGTCAGACAGTACAAATCAAATCCCTCTGATCATTAAGTGTGTTATTGAAAGGGGACGGTATCTCATGAGCATCTCTAACAACTCTGTCCTGCTCAGACCCACAGAACTGAACTTAGACATCTACCATAAAGAGGGAGACTTGGGTCCATGATATGGTTATGTGCTATGATAGTAGCATTATTGTAAACACATTTCTATAATGTGTGACTTGCAGAATCATGGAAGATGGGGATTTCCATTTTTAATTCCATTTTTAAGATGTTGGATAAGCAAACAGAGATAATTCATTTTTCAAGCTGCTGAAATGTTATCCTGGCCTCTGGAATCAAAGGCATTCCACAAGTGTTTTCTTTATTACATGCTGTAGACTTTAATTAGAATTTAATTATAAGATGCTGAAGGCATGAGAAAGAGGAGCAGATGGAACCTTGAGAGTGGCTTAGTGAGGTAGGTCTGCAGATTATGAGGTGCCCATTAATAACACAAGCAACGGACAGAAGATGGAATTACTGTTCCTTTGAGCTATTTCATTATCTTCTGGCCTCAAAATACTGTTTTGTTTCTTGTTCCTAGCTTCAGAATCTCAATTCAGGGAGATTTTGTGCGCAGGGAACCCAGGCAGACTTGAAAAAAAGGAATTAATCATGAATTCGATGATTTTAATTGAGTCCATCTCAATCCCACTTCACCATTCTTAGTATTGCTAA
The DNA here is from genome assembly GCF_028372415.1 of Notamacropus eugenii. Lineage (NCBI taxonomy): Eukaryota > Metazoa > Chordata > Mammalia > Diprotodontia > Macropodidae > Notamacropus > Notamacropus eugenii. The sequence goes on from NC_092873.1 coordinate 519,615,903, forward strand.
TGAATGTTGGATGCCCCTGATGTTTTACAAACAGGACTATAGTAAGTTTTTTAAAAGTGGATGTACTTTTTTAGTAATTATGTTGCAATACTAATAATAGAAATAATAATTTCCAATTTGGCAGTCTCAGTTTACAAGATACTCCTCCTCAAAACCCAATGAGGTGGGTGGCACAGTTATTATTAGCACAGTTGGACAGATAAGCATCTTGAGTTCCAGAGAAATGACTTGACTTTCCCAGGATCAGAGAGAGCTGGGAGTCTTCTGATGTCAAGTGGAGTTCTCCTTCTCCTACAGCACACTGTCTCCTTTGTTACCTACATGGATATCAGAGGAAGCAAGAAAATTGGAGTGGAAACTTTTAATTTTATTACCAGTGGAAATCTGCGACTAAAGATAGTGAATCTTAGCCCTCACTGGTAAAATGAGGATTATCCACATATCTGTGGTGTACCTGCCTGAGAAGGTGAGGATTAAATGAAATAAGGTAGACAAAGTACTTTGCCAGTCTCCAAGGGTAATATAATGTGAGCTATTCACATTACTATTAAATATGTAATACTTATTACATATTACATATACATATTACACATGCATTTCTTATATATGTTACATATTGTGCATCTATGATATATAAATATATAATATTATAATGTTATATAATGGATAGAAAACCACCCTCAGAACCAGGAGGATGTGGGTTCCAGTTCCACCTCTTACATGTATTGGCTATAAGACCCTGGCCAAGTCACTCTCTAAAACTACACTTGAGTTGAAGAGAATGTACTGACCTCCACCGGTAGAGGGAGTTTCCTACATGAGCAGAATCTTGGGTCCCGTTCCTATCACACTATAGGATAAGTGAATTAGAAGGTCAGCAGAAGACTTTGTGAAGGAAGAGAGGGAATGAATGTTAACAGAAGGTCAAGTATGGTGAGTGAAGTTAGCCCAAGCAAATATGGATGTGGGAGAATTGTCATGATATTTGCAGACTCGTGTAGTTATTGGGAGGGTAGAAAGGAAAGTGAAGTACATTATTAAATGTGAAACAATGATACCCCCCCCCCCCCATTTATTTCTTTTAAAATCCTACTATGGGTTTCATTTCTTATGCCAGAGTCATTTCCTGATATATTCCTCAGGGACCCAGAATCTTCCCTTAAAACAAATAGGAATGGCAAAGCAAATGAGCCAACCTCAAGTCAGACAGAGCATGTGGTATTCCACATCCTTCGGTCCCCGCCTCTCTGGTGAGAGGAGGGAAGATTTTTCTCATCTGTTTCTGGGATCAAGAATCGGCACATCACAGTTATTCTGTGCCCAGCTGCTTTTTAGTACATGTGTGTATGTATGTATTGATGTGAATTATTATGGCAATTTAGTTTTCATGTATATATCACTGCCCTCAGTTTTTTTCTTTGTTTTTATATTGTTTTTTATTTGTTTGTTTGTTTCTTTTCCCGAACATGGCCCATTATTACTCAGACTTTTAGAGTTTTGCTTGGGCAAGCTGTTCATATTGTTTCCATTATATTATGGCTACTCCAGCTATTTTTATATTATTTTTCCTACTCTTATTTGGACTCATACACCCATAGATCTGGAAGGATCATTAACAAATAATAAAAGTTCACAATTTTAACCTCCCTGCCTTCAGGGAATATGTCTGTACCACTGGCCCAGTGAAATTAAATATGTGTGTATATACACACACACACACACACACACACACACACACACACACACAGAGGAACACAAGAAGGACTAACCAGACTGACTCTTCTTGACTACAAAGGGCAGAGTTACTAAAGGAGTGATGGATGAAGGATGCAGGGAGTTAGTCAGTCATTAAGTACTTACCGGATACCAGGCAATATACTAGGGATGCAATGACAAAAATCAAACCATAACTTCTCCTCAAGGAGCTGATAGTCTAATGGTAGAGGCAACATGTTATACATAAACATATATAAAATATTATTATTATACGTAATAATACATTTATACATAAATAAAATATAACAAATATATGAGAGAGTAATCACAATAAGGAAAGTAGATATATAATTAACTGAATATAAAAAAAATTCTGTAAAAGCACAATGGGCTGCCTCAGGAGGTGGTGATTAGCTATGTTATTGACAGGAATTTTGATCAGGTATGGATTGAATGAGATCTTCTCCAAGGACCCCTCAAATCCTTAGAGTAGTGACCTTTCTTCATATTGAATTATCCAGTCTTTGAAGACCTTGTCAGAGCAAACTACTGTGCCATATGTTATAGGAAGCTAAAAGATGAAAGTCTATGAGAGAGACAACTTTGACATAATGATTAGAGAAAGGAACTTGGAATCTAGGAGATCTGGATTCAAATCTCTTCTCATATACTTATATATACTGACCTTGGGCAAGTCATTCTCTATGACTCAGTTGTTTTATTTAATCTATTTATTTTAAAAACTAAGTTATTTTATGATCATTTTATGAGGATCTAGGACTTAATAACCTCTAAGGTCTCCATTTTATAACCTATGGTGTTAAGAACTATACTCTTTTCTGTGTCCTCAAGGAAATGTGCTGAGGGCATACCATTCATAGATTTATCAAAAAGTTGAGCCAGGATGAGATGCTAAAGATTATTTAGTCCATGGCTCTCATTTTACAGGGGAGGAAACTGAGGTCTAGCATGGGGAAGGGGCTCCTGCTAGGTCACAGAGAGTGTCCCCAGAACTGTCCTTCTTGATTTCTAGAGCAGCGTTCTTTCAAAAGAGAAGCAGCACTCAGGTTGTGTTTCTTTGATTTTTGCTTTAACTTTGACATATTAAAAAAGACACCATAATGTGGTGTATTTAGCTCTTGAATCCAGGCCCTTTCACTCACCTGTGTGTGTGAACTTCTATGTCTTGGTCTATTCCTCTGTAGAAAGAAAGTAGTTGGGCTGACTGGCCTCAGATGTCCAGTCCATGTACCAGTCTAGGATCCTCTGCTTCCACCCTGGTGCTGTGAGAACCAGAGATTTCTGATCCCAGTGTGGTGGCAGGGTGGTTGGGGTGAGTTCTTCCAGAAAGTCAGACTGTGACACTTCATAGCTTAGTAGACCATCTTCACGAGTTTTTGTGGTTTAAAAAAATAGCTTAATGCTCAAGGGTCAATCTTTTGTAAGGTGAGTAACTGCTTTTATAACTAAGCTAGGCTCAGAAAAGAAATTCTCTATTTCAACAAATCTTTTCTTCGTGTGTGTGTGTGTGTGTGTGTGTGTGTGTGTGTACGTGTGTGTGTTTTACCAAAGTTGAAGAAACTCTAAGCAAGGGGGTGAACTACTTGATCTTGAAAATCCTCAGAAAGAAAAATCCAAACTCTTACCTGGTTCAGGCTCAGAGCTTTTACTAGCTTAGCATCATATAAGATCCTTTGGTACATTGGTTATTGTTGTATCTAGACACAAAGGGCAGGGATTTGCACATAGCAGGTACCTATTAAGTTCTTCATGAATTGTTTTGAATTGGTAGGCCCTACTGGACTCTGTGTCCACTGGCAAAAGGGTCTAGTGACCCATGAATGGTGGCCCATGAAGGCATTGGGGAAACCCATTTATGGGAGGAATCTGATAAACACAAGGGAGACACAGATGTGGAGGGATGAGGAAGGTGCGATTCAGTCCCTCAATATGGGAAACCCAATGAAAAGATTTGTTGAAATTGAGATGTCTTGTGTAGATTAGAATGTGTCCTTGGGGCTTTTTCAGTGGGGATTTGGCAGCCAAACTGTCTGAGCTCAAATCATGAAGTGGGCAAGGGTTTTGTACGTTTGTGTTTGAAGCTTTGCCTCTTTCCTTTCATCATGCCATTGTAACTTAACTAATTTTGATCCCATTCTCTCAATCACCTTGGGTCTTCTGAGAAGCAAGTTTGACCTAATACAAGAAATAATAATAAATACTAAATAAATAATAATAACTAAATCATGAACCAATAATGAATGATACAATACAGTTTTCTTGGACAACTTGGTGGTGTGGTAGGTAGAATGTTGTACTTGGGGTCAGGAAGTTCTGAGTTTGAAGTTTGCCTCACGTAGCATACTGCATGACCCTGATTGAGTCACTTATGTTTTCCCAACCTCATTTTCCTCATCTGTAAAATGAAGATAATAAAAACACCTTGTCAAAGGGTTGGCGTGAAGGTCAAATGAGGTAACTTTGCAATCTTTAAAGCATTGTATAAATTCTAGCTCATATTACTAGACTGCTGTAGTGGCAAAAGCTATGTGGAATAATAAAAAGGGTCCTGCCTCTCGGGCCAGAGGACTTTGGTTTGAATTCTGTATTACTGTCTGTATGAGCTTTTTGAATGATTGACCTTAGCCAAATCACTTAAGCTCCATGGAATTAGGTTTGCTCATATTTAAAATGGGAGAGGTTAGATTCATGAATCTCTAAGGTTCCATCTAACTCCAAATCCTCTGACACTAAAAAGGGATTTGGAAGGGGTAAATAGGAAGGTAGAGGCCTTATTTCCTGGCCATGATACTCACTGTTACCTTGGGCAGATTAAAAAAAATATATATGGATTTGGATTCCATACTATGAGATGAACCTTCCTTTACAGAGAGCTTTGAAATTTGCTAGTAACTCTTCATCTTCCATCAGCGTTTCTGCTTAGTTTGGTCTCCATGAAATATTATGTTTTGCCCAGGACAAGCTGATCATCTGAAATCTCACCACTATGCAGATAGATTCAGCTTTTGATAATCAACAGCTTCTTAGCCCCGTCAGATGCCTCTCTTCTCTTATTTGAGGGTGGCAGGATGGAAGAATGAATCCCTCCCATAGCCTTCCTTTATAAAGAGATCAAACCTTTCCAAGTGACTATTCATTTTCCATCAGTGACTCCACAGAACATCATGCTCCCACTTTTCACCTTCCCTTGGGGTACCATCTTCGCCCACTAGATTATAAACACCTTAAGGGCAAATATTGTCTTTCTTTTCTCTGAAAGGAAAAAAACATTATGTGCAGGTTTTAGGAGGATTCCTGATTGATATAGGTTAGCTGGGGGGAATGTGGCAAATACCCTAGAGTACTATGGTCATTTAGTACAGTGTATTGTTTACCTATAGATTAAGTAATCCACCATTGTATTAATTAGTTTTGAGGCTTACTACTTTGTGATACAGTTTGAAATCTTCAGCTACAAGACCATTGTCCTTTACATTTTTTCCCATTAATTTCCTTGATATTCTTGACCTTTTCTTCTTCAAGACGAATTTTGTTATTTAGTTTAATACAATAATTCTTTAGTAGTTTGATATATATGGCACTGAATAAGTAAATTAATTTAGGTAAAATTGTTCACTCAGCATACCCATGAGCAATTAATATTACTACAGCTGTTTAGATCTGTCTTGATTTGTGTGAAAAGCGTTTTGTAATTGTGTTCATATAAACCTTGGGTTTGTCTTGGTACATAAACTCCCAAATATTTTATGTTGTCTACAGTTATTCTAAATGGAATTTGTCTTTCTATCTCTTGCTTCTGGGTTCTATTGGTAATATATAGAAATGTTGATGATTTATGTGGGTTATTTTATATGCTGCAACTTCAATGAAATTGTTAATTGTTTCAACTAGCTTTTTGGTTGACTCCCCAAGGTCCTTTAAGTATACTGTGATATCATCCACAAAGAGTGATACTTTTATTTCCTCATTGCCTCCTTTTCTTCCTTTAATTTCTTTTGTCTTGTCTTATTGCTATAGCTAGCATTTTCAGTAAAATGCTGAATGCTAATATATGCTGATAGCTAATGGTATTAGTGGACATCCTCTCAGTACCTCTGGGCTTGTTGGGAAAGTGTCTAGTTCATTCCCATTATAAATATTGCTTGCTCTTGGTTTTAGATAGGTGCTACTTATTTTAAGAAAGGCTCCATTTATCCCTGTGTTCTCTATTGCTTTTAATACAAATCAGTTCCATATTTTGTCAAAGGCTTTCTCTGCATCTATTAATATATGATTTCTCTCTCATGTTTACCTTTTTATGTTTTTCTTGAGTCTTGTATTTGAATGTCAGATTTTCTTTTCAGCTTTGGTCTTTTCATCAGATATGCTTGAAATCCTCTCTTTCATTAAATTTGTACATTTCCACTTGAAAGATTTTACTCACTTTTGCTGGATAGGTTATTATTGGTTGCAATTCCAGCTGTTTTGTCTTTTGAAATATAGTATTCCAATCCATCGGCTTTTTCATGGTAGCTGCTAAAGCTTGTGTGATCCTGACTATGGCTCCAAGGTATCTGAGTAGTTTATTTCTAGCTTCTTGAAGTATTTTCTCCTTGGGCTAGGAACTCTGGAATTTTTAATTTTGGGATCTCTTTCAGGTGATGATTGGTGGATTCTTTCAATTTCTATTTTATCTTCTGATGTTAGGATATTGGGACAGTTTTACTTGATAATTTCTTAAAATATATTTTGTTATTTCTTTGATTATGGCTTTCAATTAGTCAAATGATTGTCAAATTACCTCTCCTCCATCTATTTTTCAGGTCAGTTCTTTTTATGATAAAATAGTTAACATTTTCTCTTTTTTTCATTTATGTACTTCACTTTATTTTTTTCTTGATGTCTCATAGAGTCATTAGCTTCCACTTGCATTGTTCTAATCTTTAATGAATTATTTTCTTCAGTGAACTTTTGTACTTCTTTTTCCAATTCATCAGTTTTGATTTATAAATAAATATTTTCTACAGTGAATTTTGCATCACTTTTTCCATTTGACCAATTCTGATTTTTTTTAGGTCTTATTCTCTTCAATATTTTTGTTTCTCTTTTTCCAGTTTTTTAATTATTTTTTAATAACTTTGTTCCTTTGATTTCACTTCTTTACCTATTTTCTCCCCTCCCACTCTTCTTTGAGTTTGAAAACTATTTTTAACTCTTTTGAGAAATTCTTGTTGGTCTCATAGCCAGTTCACATTTGTTTTTTTCTTCTTCAAGGCTTTCTTTATAGCTATTTTATCTTCATTACCTTCTTGTGAGTTTGTGTCTTCATCTTCTCTGTCACAATAGTAGCTTTTTATGGTGTTTCTTTTTTGTTGCTGTTTTTTCATTTTTCTATTCTATTTCTTGATTTATGTTATAGTTAGAATCTGTTCCCAGCTGAAGAGCAGGGAGGGGGATTTATGAGAGAGTAGTATTGTTTCAAGATTCAGGCTTTTTCCACACTGCTGTTTTTAGAGCTAGTTCTGAGGGGTCAGAAGTTGTTGGTGTTTCTCTGGTGGTATAATTTTCTCTGAATTGAATGCTCCCAAAGCTGATGCTGCTTTTGTAACCACCACCTGGTCACCACCACCTGGTCTCACCACAAGTGGGCTTCAGGGTATCCTCCACCCCAATGTCATATATCTCTTGCTAGCTTCCTACATTGTCTTGCACTGGAACAATGTCTCACTCTGAACTTTTGCTGACTTTTCCACTCCAGAATTTGATTTGAGGCATTATTTTGAAGTTGTTTGGAGGGTAATGTTATGAGAATTCAACTGAGAGCTTCCTCTGTTCTGCCATCTTGGCACTGTACCTAGAACTCCTCTAAATATAGTTGTGACATATGAAGCAAGGACCATCAAAACTGAGATAGAAATCTATATACCAATTATACTCAATGTTGATTAAGGAAATTTTTTAAATTTTTTAAAAATATTAAATATATTAAATATTTAATTAAATATATTAAATTATATATAAATAATATATATAAATGAAATATATTAAATATTAAAATACTTTTAAAATAAAATATTGATGAAGAGATTATAGTAACATATGACAAAGATTACACACTGTGACCAGGCTGAATGTGTAACAAGAATGAAGGGTTGTTTCAGTACTAAGAAAACTATAAACACAGTTGATCATATTAATAACAAGAACAGCAGAAATCTTATGATCATATCAATAGATGAAAAAGAATAAGAAACCTTTTGAAAAGATAGAACTCCCATTCCTGTTAAAAACACTTAAAACCATATTAATAAATGAATCTTTCTTTAGTATGAAAAGTGGTTTTTGTCCTTGCTCATTCAGTTCTATACCAGTCAAACTTCCAAGGGTTATTGTATAGAGTTAGAAAAAAAATAACCAAAAGGAAGCATCCACATCAGCCATACTCAAACCTGTCTCAGTCCATATACTCCCTGGACTGCTTCTTTACTTTGTCCCTGTGGGGACCATTAACAGTTCCCTTTTATGTGTTGTCTTTTCCCATTATCACATGAGTTTTTGGAGAGTAGCGATAGTCTATTTGCTTCTATTTCTTTCTTTTCTTTTTTTTTTTTTATTAAGTTTATTTATTTAACTTTTAACATTCATTTTCACAAAATTTTGGGTTACAAATTTTCTCCCCTTTTCTCCCCTCCCCCCCCAAACACCAAGCATTCTAATTGCCCCTATGACCAATCTGCTCTCTCTTCTATCATCCCTCTCTGCCCTTGTCTCCATCTTCTCTTTTGTCCTGTAGGGGCAGATAGCTTTCTATACCCCTTTACCTGTTTTTCTTATTTCCTAGTGGCAAGAACATTACTCGACAGTTGATCCTAACACTTTGAGTTCCACCTTCTTTACCTCCCTCCCTCTCCACCCCTTCCCTTTGGAAGGCAAGCAATTCAATATAGGCCAAATCTGTGTAGTTTTGCAAATGACTTCCATAATAGTTGTGCTGTATAGGACTAACTATATTTCCCTCCAACCTATCCTGTCCCCCATTACTTCTATTCTCTTTTGATCCTATCCCTCCCCATGAGTGTCGACCTCGAATTGCACTCTCCTCTTCATGCCCTCCCTTCTATCATCCCCCCCACCCTGCTTGTCCCCTTATCCCCCACTTTCCTGTATTGTGAGATAGGTTTTCCTACCAAAATGAGTGTGCACTTTATTCTTTTCTTTAGTGGAATGTGATGAGAGTAGACTTCATGTTTTTCTCTCACCTCCCCTCTTTATCCCTCCACTAATGAGTCTTTTGATTGCCTCTTTTATGAGAGATAATTTGCCCCATTCAATTTCTCCCTTTCTCCTCCCAATATATTTCTCTCTCACTGCTTGATTTCATTTTGTTTTAAGGATATGATCCCATCCTATTCAATTCACTCTGTGCACTCTGTCTCTGTGTATGTGAGCGTGTGTGCATGTGTAATCCCACCCAGTACCCAGATACTGAAATGTTTCAAGAGTTACAAATATTGTCTTTCCATGTAGGAATGTAAACAGTTCAGCTTTAGTAAGTCCCTTATGACTTCACTTTGCTGTTCACCTTTTCATGGTTCTCTTCATTCTTGTGTTTGAAAGTCAAATTTTCTTTTCAGCTCTGGTCTTTTCATCAAGAATACTTGAAAATCCTCTATTTCATTGAAAGACCATTTTTTCCCCTGAAGTATTATAGTCAGTTTTGCTGGGTAGGTGATTCTTGGTTTTAGTCCTAGTTCCTTTGACTTCTGGAATATACTGTTCCATGCCCTTCGATCCCTTAATGTAGAGGCTGCTAGATCTTGTGTTATCCTGATTGTATTTCCACAATACTTGAATTGTTTCTTTCTAGCTGCCTGCAGTATTTTCTCCTTGACCTGGGAACTCTGGAATTTGGCCACAATGTTCCTAGGAGTTTCTCTTTTTGGATCTCTTTCAGGAGGTGTTCTGTGGATTCCTTGAATATTTATTTTGCCCTCTGGTTCTAGAATCTCAGGGCAGTTTTCCTTGATAATTTCATGAAAGATGATGTCTAGGCTCTTCTTTTGATCATGGCTTTCAGGTAGTCCCATAATTTTTAAATTGTCTCTCCTGGATCTATTTTCCAGGTCTGTTGTTTTTCCAATGAGATATTTCACATTATCTTCCATTTTTCCATTCTTCTCTCTTTGTTCTGTGATTTCTTGGTTTTGCATAAAGTCATTAGCCTCCATCTGTGCCATTCTAATTTTGAAAGAACTATTTTCTTCAGTGAGCTTTTGAATCTCCTTTTCCATTTGGCTAATTCTGCTTTTGAAAGCATTCTTCTCCTCATTGGCTTTTTGAACCTCTTTTGCCAATTGAGTTAGGCTAGTTTTCAAGGTGTTAATTTCTTCAACATTTTTTTGGGTCTCCCTTAGCAGGGAGCTGATCTGCTGTTCATGCTTTGACTTCATGTCTCTCATTTCTCTTCCCAGCTTTTCCTCCACCTCTCTAACTTGATTTTCAAAATTCTTTTTGAGCTCTTCCATGGCCTGAGCCCATTGGGTGGGCTGGGACACAGAAGCCTTGATTTCTGTGTCTTTGCCTGATGGTAAGCATTGTTCTTCCTCATCAGAAAGGAAGGGAGGAAATGCCTGTTCGCCAAGAAAGTAACCTTCTATAGTCTTATTTCTTTTCCCTTTTCTGGGCATTTTCCCAGCCAGTGACTTGACCTCTGAATATTTTCCTCACACCCACCTCACCTCCTGATCCTCCCAGCCCGTGTTTGTGGTCTGAGATTCAAATGCTGCTTCCAGCCTCAGGGCTTTTGGCGGGGGCAGGGCTGCTATTCAGTATGAGATTATGATCTGGCGCTGAGATCGGGGCAGGGCCACCTCTCAGGCTCAGTTCCCTCAGGGGGTTTATGCGCAGACCTTCCACAATGGATTCAGGCTCCCGCCCACTTGGGGAGCCCCTGTCTGCAGCCGCCTCTCAGCTTCTACCTCCCGGGGGGGGGCCTGAATTATGGGGGCACCCCACTCCCCTCTCGACCCGCCAAAGAGACTCTCTCACCCACCCCTGTCACCTGTGGGTGGAGGGACTTGTGCGGCCGCTGGAGATCCCGACCCTGAAGCCTGCTCGGATCTGTTTCTCTCGGTGCCGCAGCCGTGGCCGCAGCAGGTCTGGGCTGGGCTTTGTGTCTGCAGCGCGATGGACCTTTTGCGAGAGGTTTGCAGATCCCTCTGTGGGTGGAGGGACCCGCGTGGCCGCTGGAGATCCTGTCTGTGAAGCCTGCTCGGATCTTTTCCTCTCGGTGCCGCGGCCGCGGCAGGGCTGCACTCAGCTCCCAGTCCCGGCGCCCAGTCCGCAGCGCGAAGGACCCACCCGCGAGAGGTTTGCAGGTCTCTCTGGAACAGAAATCTCCCTCGCTCCAATGTTCCGTGGCCTCTGGGTGCGGAATTCGCCGTGAGTTACTTCCCTGTAGCCATTCTATGGGTTGTGGGTTCGGAGCTATGTGTATGTGCGTCTTTCTACTCCGCCATCTTGGCTCCGCCCCCTGCTTCTATTTCTATTTCCAGTATATAGTAGAGTTCCAACAACCTAGTAAAAGCTTAATAAATGCTCTATCTATCTATCATCTATCATCATCATCATCATTGATCCAAAAATGGTTTGGGCTGTCTCAAGAGGGAGGGGATTCCCCTACCTTCTGAAGTCTTTAAGTAGAGACTGATCACTTGTTAGTTATGTTGTAATAGGTATTCATTTCATGTATGGCCTGAGCTTGATGATCACTGAGGTCCATTTCAACTACAATATGATGCTATGAACTCCTCTATTTGTAGGAATGATGGTTTTCAGAGTACTTTATATATTCTCTTCTCCCATTAGAATATAGACTTCTTGAAGGCAGAGACTGTCTTTCTCTTTGCTCGTATTTGTATCCTCATCACTTAGCACAATGCCTAGCATATAGTAAGGACTTAATAAACAGTCTTGACTTGACTTGTTGACCACAACCCAGTGACATCATTATTTAAGTATTATTATCCCAGTTTCATAGATGCAGAATTAAGTGTTGAGAATTTTAGTGATTTGTTTATAACCATATAGCTAGTCAGTGTTTGAGAAAGGATTGAAATCAGACCAATGCTATCTCAACCTCTCATTTCTTTCAGTACAATAGTATTCTATCATATCCATATGGCATGCCTTATTTAGCTACTCCTTAAATAATCATTAACTCTTTATTTTACAGTTTATTGTCACTTTGAAAAGATCTGCCATAAATATTTTAGACTCTAAATATTTGGATTATAAATATAAATACTAGGACACATAGGACATTTTCCTCTTTCTTTGATCTCATTTGGGTATACAACTAGTAACAGTATAGTTGGGTTAAAGGGCATTCACTCTTTACTAACATTTTTTGTGAATGATTCCTAATTCTTCCTAGAATTACTATATTCATTCACAGTTCACCAGCAATATATCATTATGCCTATTTCCCCACAACTTCCCCTATATTTGTTATATTTCTTTTCACAATCTTGGCAACTGATGGGTTCTAATTAGAATTTCAGAGTTGTTTTGATGTTAATTTCTCAAGTTACTAATGATTTGGATAATTTTTGTAGTGGAGAGGGGTGAAATGAATGAGACAGAAATTCTGAGTAGTTTCTAATCAACTTAATTAGGCTAGCTGATAATCAATAAATTGAAGGTCAATGAGTTCTCTAGGTAACCAAAGACAAAACCATGTTGATCACACAGCATGGGCCCACAGGATTTGGGCAATCTCATCTATCAGCAATATCCTTCATAGACTGACTGACTGACCTACAGAGGCTTGTCCATAAATGAATAATTAGAAAGGAAAAACCTCAATCCTAATTTAACAAATGGTTATTAATAGAATAGAAAAATAATTTTTTCCCTCAGGGGAATATGAACATAGATCAGCTGCATTTTTTCTCCTTGAGAATTGTCTCTGCATAAACTTAGCTCATTTATCAATTAGGGAATGGCTCTCTTTCTTATAAATATGAATCAGTTTGAAAGGGGACCTTTACCAGAGAAACTAGCTACAAAATGTTTTCTCAGTTGTTTCCCTTTTAATCTCAGCATGTTTTTAAGAAAATCTTTTGAAATTTTCCACAACCAAAAATTCTCCTTTTATCTTCTGTACTTCTCTTTAGCCCTTGTTTGCTGAAGAACCTTCTTTTCATTCATGGATCTGTTGATAATTTTTTCTCCATTTTTTAAAAATTTGTTTCTAAAGTGACCTTTTATATCTAGGTCATATACTCATTTGGAACTCATCTATGCATAAGTTGTGAAACATTGAGCTAAATCTAATTTCTTCTGTACTGCTGTTCAATTTCCCCAGGAGTTTCTATCAAATAGTGAATTTTTATCCCATTGCTTGAGTCTTAGTCTTTGTTAAATACTGGGAAGTAGAAACATTAATTTATGTTGTGTGCCTAATCTGATAAATTACACTGATAAATCTCACAATTTTTTTAAACCAATATCAAATTGTTTTGAGATTTATTCCTTTAGTGAAAAGTTTGGGATCTGGTACTGCTAACCCTCCTTTATTCCAACGTCATTTAATTATTTCCCTTGAGATCTTTAACCTTTTTTTGCCTCAATAATAATAATTTCATTATTGTTTTTCTAGTTCTATAATGTGATCATTTGTAATTTGATTTATGTGATATTGAATGATATTAATTTAGATGGCATTATAATATTTTTAGAATTTTGACTCATCCTATTCATAAGCAATTCCCAGATATTTGGGCCTGTCTTTGTTTTCCTTAATAGTGGCTTGTAGTTAGTTATATTTTTATAGTATATATAGAAATTAGAAGACAGGCTCTGAAATATTTCATACATTCTGCGTAAGTAAGCGGAATTTCTCTATCTTTTCCTGTTGAGATTTATTGTTATTATGTAGAAATGCTGATGATTTGTGTGGATTGAGTTTATATTTCGCAAATCTGTGAAAGTTGCTATTTTAACCAATTTTTAGAATTCTTGGGATTCTCATTTGGTGATTCTTTAAATATATTATCATGTCATCAACTAAAAGTGATAATTTTGCTCCTTCTTTTTTTGAACCTATTCTTATTCCTTCAATTTCTTTTATTGTCTTATCATTATACCCAGACTTTTCAGTATTGTAACAGGCAGATAAGTGGTGTGGTAGACAGAGTACCAGACATGGAATCAAGAAAATTAGAATTCAAATCTACGCCGCGTCAGTTAACTTCTATATCCCTCAGTTTCTTCATCTATAAAATGAATATAATAATGGCATCTAACTCTCAAGACTGCCGTGAGAAGCAAATAAGATATTTGTAACGTGCTTAGTTCAATGCCTGGCAAATATTAAGCATCGTATAAATGTTAGACGACATCATCTTCATCATCATCATTATTTTAAATTATTATTTTAAATAGGAAGATGGGTGTAGAATTTCATCACTGAATTTTTGGAAAGGATTCTAGATTATCTCTGTTATATATAATGGTAATTCTTGATTTTAGGTATGTCCTATTTATCCTTTTAAAAAAGATTCCTTTCTTCTTTTGTTGCTAGGTTTTATAAAAAAACAAAATAGGTGTTATATTTTGTCAAATGACTTTTGTGAATCTATTTATATAATTATATTTGCTGATTTTTGTTATTAATATGGCTGTTTGTGGTTTTCCTATTATTCAACCAACACTCCATTGCTGGCACAAATTCAGTTTGATGACAGTGTGTAATCTTTGTACTATGTATTTTAGCCTCTTTACTAATACTTTATTGGAAATGTTTGTCCATTAGGGACATTGGTCTACTTAATTTTCTTTTTCCTGTTTTGACTCTCCCTGGTTTATTGTTTAAGATCAAATCTTTGTTATGGAAGGAATTTGGTAGGATCCCTTCTTTTTCTATATTTGTAACCCGTTTATGTAGTACTGGACTCTGCAAACCTTTTCCTTCTTAGCACTTTTCCTCACATTTCATGCTTGGTCCTGGTCTCTGAGGTCTCTGAGGAACAAGAAATCCCATACAGCAGATTCAGTTCACAGACTGCCCTCCCATCTGTGCCACCTGTGCTCTGTAGTGCCTCATAAAAAATGTATTTTCTCTGGGCCTCCCCACCTTGCCCTGAAGCAGAGATGAACAGACATTTCAAAAGAACATATGTCCTGAGGAACATTAAATATTAATCACTGCTTCACATGGAAATTGTCCATTTCCTGATTTTGATTTTCAGACAGTTAAGAAAAGAAAACCATTGTGCCCAACAAATCTCCATGTCTGTTTAGGACTGGGGTGGTGCCCAGTAACCCTTAATGAGGCTGGGATATTTGCCTTGTCTCAGGAAGATGTGGAATTTGTCCTCAAAGTGCTGCTAGGAAATATTGCCTGGGTCCCTGGAATGTTTGTCAGCAAAAGAATAATTCTGGGTCTTGTCCCATTTACTGCATGTGAAACTTTCCAATCCTCACTAAAATACCGTTCATATGTGTATTGGCCCACAGCTCTCAGTTTCATTTTTACTTATTAGATGAGGGCAGAGCCTGGGCCTGGGCTGTCTTCACTGAACTGCAATGAGGTTAGAGGCAACATGGAATAGCCGAGTCCCATGGTTGAGTCAGAAATGCTTGGATTGAAATCCTGCATCCAGTTTTTCCAGTGTGGCGGGTACATTGTCAAGAACTGGGGATGTTACAAACCTTCAAGGAGCTCCCATTCCAATGGAGGAAGGAAACACATAAAGGGTCACATCTTTAATGCATCAAACAACTCTTTCCTAAGAGTCAGATGTTTGCTGTCCAGTTGTGTCTGACTTTTCATGACTCCATTTGGGGTTTTCTTGGCAAGGATACTAGAGTGGTTTGCCATTTTCTTCTCCAGCTCATTTTACAGATGAGGAAGGAAACTGAGCAAACATGGTAAAATAGATTACCCAGGGTCACACAGCTAGTAAGTTTCTGAGGCTGGATTCGAAGTCAGGGAGGTGAGTCTCCTAACTCCAAACACAGCACTTCACTGTGGTATCTAGTGAGTTCTAATTCCAGTTCTCCTGTCGACAGCTTATGTTACTCAGCAAGCAATCCAGAAGTGGCTGGCTCAATAGTGTCTGTTTTGAAGTCAGAAAGACTTGAGTTCAAATCCTGTTTCAGATACCTACAAGTTGTATAACCCTAGGCAAGTCATTAAACCTTGATCTGACTCAGTGGTAAAATGAGGCTAATAACTACATCTATCTTCGAATTAGCTTGAGGATCAAGTGATATAATAACTTACTTTTCAAGTCTAAAATTTGATATGAATATCCATATTAATCATTTAATCAGCCTCTTGGATCTTGAAACCAAGCATTAGAAGGATCAGCTAAAGAAACTGAAGTTATTTATCCTAGAGAAGACTCAGGAATAACACAGTAGCTGCCACCTCTAACTCCTGGATACACACACATACACACACACACACACACACACACGCACACACAGAGTTTCGCCAAAGTATATTGCGACTCATCTATGCTCAGTATATCATATATTCAGTACATGCTGGTAGAAGGGTTCAAACCCAGGTTTCCTGACTCCAAATCCAGTATTCTTTTTACAATATTATACTTTTACTTGAGAACACACTTCTGGCTGAGTAACTTTGCTTGAAAATATAGGGCATCCCAAAAGTTTTACTGCAGTTTTAAGCACAGATCTGTGCTACATATGAATGCACACATATATCTTTAAGAAATGTTAGTCTGATGTTTTATTTTCTTAATGTCTGACATTCACATCATTTTTTTCCCCTTTTCACAACTGTTTATCTTCACTCCAGACTGAACCTTGGAAGGTGGCAGAAAAAGCAAACAGCCTGGCTGTTTGGGGGCAGTCTGCATTCCTTTTAACTTTCTGAGATCAGACTTCAGCGTTGGCTTTTAAGTTACTTGTCCTGGGGCTGAACCACTTTGATTCCTGCTAGAAAATTAGTCTGTTGTTGAAGGGCTCAGAACTACCCTGAGGCATTGCTGGCTCCTCAAGTGGAGAGATGAAGATTTTGATGTAAATGAAGTAACTTCAACTTGACTTTCCTTCCCATTTTTGACTTTGATCCTCAAAACCTTAACCTGGCTTTTTCCTAACATTCCCTGCCCCTTTCCCCATATATACAGAGTGATTCCCAAACCTTACAGGGCTAAATTTACAACCTTAGGAAAGTTTGTTAATCTCATTTTGTAGTCAGGTTGTTTGGTGATAGTGACACAAAACAGCTCAAGAGAATGACCAGAAAAATCATCAAATTGTTGATAATGATTTAGAGGCATCCCTAGTGTCAGATCAAGTACTGGGTTCCAACCCCAGCTCTTCTTGGTTTAAGTCTAACTTCTGACACGTGTTAGCCCTGTGAACCTAGGCTGGTTTCTATCTACCTCAGTTTCCTCAATGGTAAAATGGGGATAATAATAACAGCTACTTTCCAGCGTTGTTGGGAGGTTTTAGTGAAGTAACATATGAGGTGCTTTGGAAACCCCAAAGCCTTATAGCAATGTCAGTTAGAGAGCACTGGGCAAGCCATGGGGTAAATTGGTAAATACAAAGTTTAGACAAAGGAAATTCCCTCATAATTGAATTTACAATCTAGACCAGGGCTCCTAACATTTTCTTTGTGTCATGAATCCTTTTGACAATCTGCTGAAGCCTCTGGACATCTTCTCAGAACAATGGTTTTAAATGCATAGTATAAAATGATAAGTATATAAAGGAAAATAATTATATTGAAATACAGTTATTTTTTTATTCACAGAATACTAAATATCATTTTTACGATACTTTAAAGTTTGTAAAGTACTTTTGCAAATATTATCTCATTTAATTTGCACAGGACTGGAAGGCAAATACTATTATTGTTATTAAATTAATATGGTTATTATATCATATATTATTAATACTATTAATGAATTATTATTATTATTAAACCACTTTTAAAAATCAGAAAACTGACACATATAGAGGCTAAGAAACTTGCCCAGGTTCACCTTGCTAGTAAGTAAGGTGGAATTTGAAATCAGGTCTTCCTGATTCCAGAATCACCACTCTATCCATTGTACCACCCTGGGCTAGAAGAATGAATTTATGTCAAAATTTGGTATCCATAACATACTCTTACAAATGTTTAGCTCCATAGCTCAGAATTCAGAAATAAACACGTGATTCCCAAACCTTTTGTACAGATTTAAAGGTCTCTCAGGGTCTCACTTCCCAATTTACTCTTACTTTGCAGATAGTTTCAAAGGAATATGGTGACTTTATGTTGAAAATCATAGGATTCAAAGAGCTGGAAATTAAAGAGAGAAAGAACAGCTGAAATAGGTCAATGCCCTGACAATAACCAGATATCAGGGCTGACAACCTGGCATTAGAATGGAGGATGGTCCAGGGTAGGGACTGAGACCAATTCAGAGTGCACTTAGGGTAACATCTGAGGATCTTCACTGAAATTCTCCTCCCATTTCCCAGTTAGGTACTCAGAACCTGTCTACATCTTCCATCTAGGGGCAGCTAGGTGGTGCAGTGGATAAAGCACCAGTGAAGGAGTTAGGAGGACCTGAGTTCAAATCTCACCTCAGACACTTGACACTCACTAGCTGTGTGACCTTGGATTAGTCACTTAACCCCAGTTACCTCATTCTGGGTCATCTCTAGTCATCCTGATGAATATCTGCTTACTGGATTCAGATGGCTCTGAAGGAGAAGTGAGGCTGGTGACCTGCACAGCCCTCCCTCACTCAAAAAACAAAGTCAAGTGCAAATCATGTCATCATTTCTCTGATGGCCTGGTCTTCTTTGGCAATGAAGAACAACATACACACATCCTCCATCTATGACCCTAGGGCAGTCTCAGGGCATCCCTGAGGCATGAGTGTGCATTTTGTAATAGTGAAAACTCAAGCAATCTCTGGTATGCTTCTTTCCTACCAAATTATCAATTGAGTATCATTTTATCAGATAAAAAGAAATATTTACTAAGGTGGCATAGTGAGAACATTTAGTCTAAAATATCCTCCAAATATTGTGAGAGAGTCTCTAAGACACACGGGAGCTACAGCTTTCCTGAGATGAGCAATGCTAGGTCACTAATGCCAAGGTCGAAGTTCAACATGCTCCACACCTTTCAAAGCTATAAAAGACCTCCTCTAGGCAAAGTGAACGGAGACTTCAAGGCTGAAATAAAGCTTCATTTTTCTCCTGAAGGTGTTCCTTCTACTCACCCAATAGGAATAAAATTATTTTTTTGAGTTATCCCACTTCATCAGTAACTGACGGACTGAGAAATAGGTTTGTCTAAGTAATGTAGTAAAGCTGAAATTATTAAGATGATTTCAATCTACCCTTACAAAAATATATTGCCAGAATTATATGTGTGTGTGTGTGTGTGTGTGTGTGTGTGTGTGTGTGTTGAATGAGTGACTGGAAGATACAAATCTAGGCAACTGGAAGGACGATGAATCCTTGAACAATAAGAAGAAAATTGGGAAGATGAAAAAGTTTTGGAATGAATGATAATGAATTTTGTTTTAGACATCTTGAATTTAAGATGCCTTGGAGACATCCAAGTCAAAATGTCCTACAGACATGTAACTCAGCAGAGAAACTGAACTAGATAGATCTGGATATGATGTCCTTCAAGATGATAATTTAACCTAGGGGGAATGATGAGGTCACTAAGTGAGAGAGTTTAAAGTGAAATCAGAAGAGGGGTGGGGAGAGAGCCTTGGGCCACCTGAATGGTTAAAGAAATATTTTAAAAGCAGCTCAGTGGTAAAGTCCATAAAGAGATGGACTTGTAGTTGGAAAGACCAGTTCAAATTTGACCTCAGACACTTACTGTGTGACCCTGGTCATGTGATTGAACTACTCCCAGTCTCGGTTTCCTCATCTTTAAAATATGTATAATAATATCACCATGATTATGAGGACAAAATGAGTTAATATTTGGAAAACTCTGCAAAACTCAGTGTTATATACATTTTATATATAAATAAACATAAATGTATATTTATCAAATGTGTATTTGTAAATACAAATGTATAGATTAATTTCTATATAAATATTTCTTTATTATTATTAAACAGTAAGAAAATGTGATAGAGTCAAAGGGGTATTTGTTTTCAAATATCCCAGGTTTATTGTACGGATTAGATAAAAGAACAGTTTTGCTTAACCTTGGTGAAATTTACAGGGGAACAGATTCTAAGCTAAGTAGGAAGAGTTGATCATTAAAACTATCCCCCTTTAGGATGGGCTGCTTGGCAGACCCAGCATGGTGGTGCTGTCTTTAAGAACAGAAGAAGTAGGGTCCCCGGTCAAACAGTTAATATATAACATGGATAGGAATGAACAAATGACTTTAGACTTCAGTTGCCTTTACTATTCTGCTATGCCTGAAGACAATTTATTGAGAATTTTGTACAGAAAGCACTTCTTTGGGCTCAGTTAGGGCTAGGTGATGTCTGGGGTTCCTTCTAACTCCAAGAGTCTCCTACATGATTCTAATGTTCTCTCCTCCTGTAAAATTTCAATTTCTAGGTTACATTTTTGGCCATTTTCTCTTTACACCAATCTCCTGACATTTAAACATTAAGCCAAAATTTGCAAGGTCTCACTAACAGGCTATTGGAGTTTTTTAAAAAATTTTTTAAATTTAATTTTTAAATTTAATTTTAATTATTTAATTTAATTTTTTTTAATTTTAATTTTCACATACACACACACATATATATACACACATATGCATATATAAATGCATACACACACACATACACACACACACACACATACACACACATTCCTTCCAACTACCTGAGAAAGGTGTTCTGAGTTACAAATTCATCTTTCCATGTAGGAATATAAACAATTCAACTTTAATAAGTCCCTTATGGTTTCTCTGTCCTGTTTATCTTATCATGCTTCTCTTGATTTTTATGTTTGAAAGCCAAATTTTCTATTTAGCTCTGGTTTTTTCAACAAGAATGCTTGAATGTCCTCTATTTCATTGAAGTTCCATTTTTTCCCCCTGAAGTACTATAGTCAGTTTTGCTGGACAGATAATTCTTGGTTTTAATCCTAGCTCCTTTGACCTCTAGAATATTATATTCCAAGCCCACTGATTCCTTAACGTAGAAGCTTTTCAATCTTGTATTATCCTGATTGTGTTTCCACAATACGTGAATTGTTTCTTTCTGTGTCTTTACAATTTTTCTCCTTGACCTAGGAACTCTGGAATTTGGCTACCATATTACTAGGAGTTTTCCTCTGGGGATCTCTAAAAGATATCTATAATCATATGAAAAAATGTTCTAAATCACTTTTGATTAGAGAGATGCAAATCAAAACAACTCTGAGGTACCACATCACATTTATAAGACTGGCAAACATGGCAGAAAAGGAAAATGATAAATGTTGGAGAGGATGTGAGAGAGTTGGAATACTAATTCATTGTTGGTGGAGCTGTGAGCTCATCCAACCCATTCTGGAGAGCGGTTTGGAAGTATGTCCAAAGGGCTACAAAAATGTACATACCTTTGACCCAGCAATATTGCTTCTAGGACTGTATCTCCAAGAGATCATAAAAATGGGAAAGGGTCCCACATGTACATAAATATTTATAGCAGCACTCTTTGTAGTTGCCAAAATCTGGAAATCAAGGGTATGCCCATCAATTAGGGAATGACTGAATAAATTATGGTATATGAATGTAATGGAGTACTATTGAGCCATAAGAAATGATGAACAAGAAGACTTCAGAGAGGCCTGGAAGGACTTATATGACCTGATGCTGAGTGAAAGGAGCAGAACCAGGAGAACTTTGGGCACAGCAACAACCACAGCATGTGAGAGTTTTTTCTGGTAGACTTGGAACTTCATAACAATGCAAGAACTTAAAAAAAAAAATTCCCAATGGTCTTCTAAGGCAAAATGCCTTCCACACTCAGAGAAAGAACATTCTACATTCACAGAATGTAGCAGATCATGTATGTGTGTGTGTGTGTATTATGTTTTGATATGTTATATGATTTCTTCCATTTATTTTAGTTCATCTACACAGCATGACTATAGTGAAAACATATTCACTAGGAAAGTATATGTAGATCCTACATAGAATTGTATGGCATCTTGGGGAGAGAGGGAGGTGATGGGGGGTAAGTGGGGGAGGGAAATCTAAGTTTTATGGTAGTGACTGTAGAACATTAAAAAATAAATAAATAAATGGATGGGTGAGTAAATAAATAAACAAACAAAATAAATTGGCCCACCTATTCTGGAGAACAATTTGGAACTCTGTACAGGAAGTTACCAAACTCTGTTGACGTAGCTATATCATCACTAGTCTACACCTCCAAAGAAAGCAAAGGAGGAAGGGTCTAAATGTATAGAAATATTTATGGTGGCTCTCTTTGTGCTAGACAAGATGGCAAAACTAAAGATTTAGCCTTCTATTGAAAAATAGGTAAAGCAACTGTGGTGCATGAATGTGATGCAATGTTATTGTGCCATGAGAAATGATGAAATAGACAATTTCAGAGGAAACTGGGAAAACCTTTAAGAACTGATGTAGATGCAGCTGAATAGAATGGGAAGAACATGTATGTTTACAATGATAGCCACCTTTAGAGAAAAACAACGGATATACTTAAGAATTCTGGGCAATGGAACGATGAACTTTCAATCCAAAGGAATGAAGACAAAACATAACTCTAAGCTTCTAATAGCAGGAAGATTCACTTAATGCTTAACATAGTTCCTTGCACATAGTAGGCACTTAAGAAATATTGATTGATTGAAATGCAGAAAGAGACATTTTCAGAGAAGTCTAATATGGAAATCTGTGTTTTTTCAGACTATAAATTGCTGTATTCAGCAATTTATTTTTTGTTTTTATTTCTTTTCAAAATTTGATTGATAGTGGAGGATAGTGGGAGGGATGTTTTTTTTTTTAATACGTCTTATTTTAAAACAATTTTTAAGGAGGAAAAATCATCTAATGTCTCAGCCAGGGGAAAGGGAAATTTGAAAAAGTCTGTCTTTGATCAGTATATATGAATTATAAAACCATAGGGATAGTAGAAGATAAAGGCACTGGTAATGAAATATAGCTCTACATATTTGAGGTCAGGCACATTTTTCTCCACTTTTAAGCCAAGGTTTCTGTACTTTTGAGAGAAATTATTATTTCACTATTTTATTAAATTCATTATTCAATTGGGATCCAAGTTTTTCTCCTTGATTTCCTCTTTAAGGCCAAGTTCTTGTTAAAGTCAGTCTCAAAGGACAGGACTGATTGTTAAGATTACTTTTAGCCCTCAAAGAACGTAATCTTCTGTCTTGGTCTGGACCCCACCCAACTAGGAGACCTAACTTCTATTTAGAGTATAAATAGCTAGGAGACCTCTTTAGGGTATAAACAGAGTGCAGCCTGTGTGAGTACTTACCTAAGGGAAAGGAGTTCCTGTTCTTATAACCTTTCATTAGAGTTTGAGGTAACCCAACTTATGAAGGAGAAAATCAACCAGAGTGGTCTGGGTGAAGATGAATTCACCTGTCCAGGTACCTGGAAGCAGCTTAGTATTGTGATCAAGTCATGTTCTCAGCAGAAGGAGCAGAATAATTTTAGTCCCCCTCCTCATTAAGTGTCCACCTATTAGAATTAATTTTCACTTATTGAGGGAATTCCCTTCCAGATGATTATTTAAGGATTTCAGAGTCTTCACTGCCTATTTTTCCTTACCAAGAGAAACCACTAATTATCAATTTATTGAAAGCCTAATTAATAAACTGATTATTAATCACCCAAAAACCTTTTTAGGTAACTCCTTGGTGGGTGGGGAAAAGAACTGGTATCACAAAATCCCTAACTTGTGGGACATCAGGGGAATGTTTGGAAAATATTCCTTGGTCGGTGTCTGTCTGAACAAAAGTCCACATCCTTGTTGTGGTAA
Organism: Notamacropus eugenii; assembly: GCF_028372415.1. Taxonomy (NCBI): domain Eukaryota; kingdom Metazoa; phylum Chordata; class Mammalia; order Diprotodontia; family Macropodidae; genus Notamacropus; species Notamacropus eugenii. The sequence goes on from NC_092873.1 coordinate 519,639,611, forward strand.
GACATCCAACTTCTAGGACCAGTGGTTGAAATTAAAAACACATTAGAAGAAAAAACAAAGATGAGAAGATATGCTATGAAATTAACAAAGCTCTATCCTTACTTTTTTTTGTTGTTATTGACATCAAAGTAGGAAAGTTTATTCATCAATTGGATAAAGGAAAAGTCATTTTAATGGTCTATGGCCCATTCTCATGGAAATTTTGCTGATGCCAAGTAATTGAAAATACTAGGAGACCCAAGAATCTAGAAAGTGCCTTACCTAGAAAAAACTTTATCTATTGCACAGGAAGAAACACTAGATTTGAATTCAGATGACCTGAATTTGAATCCTAGGTCAGCTCCTTGCTACCTATGTGATCTTGAGGCAAGTCCAGTAACCTTCCCAGAACTCAAGTATCTTGAAAAGACCTCTGAGTCCCTCCTAGCTCTAAATCCTTTCAATTTCTAATGATCCCCAAAAGGAGTTATAACAGTCCAGGATAATAAGAACTTAATTAATAAACTTTTATTAAGCATCTACTATGTACCCTCAGTCACTGTACTAAGTGATGGAGATACAAAAAGAGGCATAAAGCCCTAAAGGAGATTACAGTCTAATGGGGAACACAACTCACAAACAGATACATACAAAACTAGCTATATACAGGATGAATAGGAAATACTTAACAGAGGGAAGGTGCTGAAAATTAGAGGAGTTGAGGGAAAGGTTGGAGTTTAGTTGGGACTCAAAGGATTCCAAAGAAGCCAATGGAAAGAGTGGAGGAGGTAGAATATTCTAGGCTTGGGCATGGCCAGACAAAATGCCCGGGGAGCAGAGATGGAGGGTCTTGTTGGTAAAAAAACAAAGAAAACCAAAACCATCACAACAACAAAGTCCCAGGAGGCCAGTGTCACTAGATCAAAGGCAATAAAATATCACAAGACTGGAAAGGTAGGAGGTGGCTAGGTTATGAAGGATTTTGAATGCTAAACTGGAGGCTGTAGGGAGCCCCTAGAGTTTATTGAGTGGGTGGTGGTGGTGATGAAACAATCAGACTTGTACTATAGGAAACCTAATTTAGGAAGATGGTTTGAGGAAGATTACCATTTGAAAGAAGAAGCAATCAAGGAAACATCAGTGAGCAGAAAGTTTCAAAACAGACACAGTTGAGTCAGGTATTCTAAAAAGATTTAAAGATGGCGCAAGGGGCAGGAGGAACAGGTGGAAAATGGAAATGACCTGTCAACATTTCTATAACTTATTAACTCATAATAATGGGATCAAAATATGTAGACCCTCAAATCTCAGTCCTCAATGAACTGTATGAGGAAGTGGAAAGGTCAGGAAGGAACACAACTATGGAAAGAATAACTGGTACAAGTCAAGTTGATGGAAACCCCACATAGATGGGAGACTGGGGCAAGGTCAGGTGTTGCAACTGCAGAGAATTTCAAGGCATCCATGGCTGTCAGAAGGACCCGCCTTTCAGGAGATCTCAAATTCATTCAAGTATGGAAGTAGCTTTTTTCTCATCATGTTCAGGAACCTGGTGACAAAGACACTGGTTGTGAGATGCAAAACAATGCTATTGAAAACTGCCTTTTATCTCATGCTCTACATGACCATGTACATACTCTGTGTACAACATGGTATTTGAGATCAATATCTGACTTTTAATCATTTCTTCCCAATACTACCTAGGTAGCCATAGGAAAGTCATTAATCTCTTACTAGAAAACAGTACTAATACTGTCTTCCCATCTATAAAGTGAAGTGAGTGGATCAGACAACCTCAAAGACAACCACAAAAATCTGTGATGCTATGAACTCAGATGCTTTGACTTTGAGCAAAGATCAGTTTGTGTACCTTGAAATCCATCTTCAATTATTTGGAGAGAAATCAGTTTTGTGATGCTTAGGCTCAAGGTCATACCTAGGGGCAATGCATGGAACACAGAAACAGGCAGATTTAGCCTTGGTATATGGGGGAAAGCCAATAAACTTCCTCACAAGTACCCCTATCCCAATGTGAAATGGGCTTTCCCAGAAGGAAGTCAGTGAGCCCTTCAGTCACACATTGGAAGAGCACTTGTAAGAGGTAACAAGCATTTGTCTAAACTGAACCAATGCAGACCTTGTGTGGTGGAGGATTGAAAGACTAGGAACACAAAACAGCCTCTCTGAGCTCAAACACCAATGATTTAAAAGGCTAGTTTGTTGTTCAAGGGGGAATTTATTATTAAAATGATCACCATAGAAATGGTTGTGGTCACATGGCATTTCATCCTTGAATACACTTTCTAAAGAGTGTGACTTCTGGACCAAGTGTTTTTCCCAAATTGTACATTTAACCAGATTCTTCCAGAATGCAAATATAATACGATCTCAAAGTCAAAATGTTCCTAAGTATGTCTTTAATGATATCTCTCCTGAGTCTCTCATGATGAACTTGAAAGTTTGTCCTTCTCTGAAAAGTCTTTGTATTGACAGTAATATGATTCCACCCTTATGTAATTTTTGGAGTTTGTAAAATAGATGTTAATGCATCAGGTTGACTCCTCTCCCACACAAATTGTCTTCTCCTGAATGGATTTTCATGAATGTTAAAGGTGATTCTTTGAATGAAGTCTTTTGCCAGCAAACTATATTGCAAGGTTTCTCCTCTGAGTGGATCCCCTCATGACTAATAAGATGGTCTTTCAGATACTGATCACAGTTCTAGGTTTTTCCCACTTGGTGGATTTTGTGATGTATCCTAAAACTTGATATTTTAATTATTTATCACAATGATCATATTAATAGGGTTTTCTCTTCTTTGTCTACTCTCTGATGACTAGACAGACCTGATGAGAATTTATATTCTTTTTCACACTGATCACATTTATAGTGTTTTTCCCTTGTGTGTACCCACTGATGATGAAAGAAATTTGAGTAGTCAATGAATTGTCTTTCACACAGATCACATTTGTAGGGTTTTTCCCCTATATGGATCCTTCAATGTATAGATAAAGACTTTTCTGAACAAATCCTTTGCCACGTTGACCACATTTATGGGTTTTCTCTCCTTTGTGCACCCTTTGATGCCTAAACATTCTTGATGGAAATTTATATTTCTTTCCACGCTGACCACATTTATAGGGATTCACCCCTGTGTGTCCCATCTGATGTTGATGCAAATCTGATAGATCACTGAATTTTCTTCCACACTGATCACACTTTTAGGGTTTTTCTCCCATATGAATCCTTTGATGTGTATTGAGTTGACTTTTCTGAACAAATCCTTTGCCACACTGGTCGCACTTATAGGTTTTCTCCCCTGTATGAATCCTCTAGTGTCTAGTGAGTTCAAATCTACATACAAAACCTTTACCACAGAGCTGACATTTATAGGGTTTCTCTCCTTTGTGGATCCTCTGATGAGCACTCATATTTGATGTTGAAAAGAAACTTTTATTGCATTGATCACATGTGTAAGATCTTTTCCATGTATGAGTTCTCTGATGGTCAGTGAGGTGATCTTTCTGAATAAATTCTTCATCACACTGATCACATTTGTAGAGCTTCTCGTCTACATAGATTGTTTCATGACCACTGAGGTCAACTTTTGGAAAGAACCCTTGGTCACAATGATTCCCTTTATGAAGTCTCTCTTCTATGTGCATTTGCTGATGAACATCTAGGTCTGATCCCTGAATGAACTCTTTACCACACTGATCACTTTGATAGAGTCTCTCCTCTGTAGGGACTCTCTGTTTGTCACAGATATTACATTCATGGGCCTTCATTTTTGTGTGTTCTTTCTGATCAAACTTAAGATTTTTTATGTAATAAAATCTTGTCCCACCCATAGAATATTTATGACATTTTTTCTCCCATGAGATTTCCCCCATGGGTGATATCAGATTGTGAGATCAAAGTTTTGTTACTGCTCCTGATTCAATATGATTTCTCTTCAATGGGGCCTCTTGATTATCTTTTTTGCTGATTTCCTTACCCTTAGAAACTGGAGAAATTGGTTCTTCCCAGTGAGATACAAGTTGCCCTCTCTTCATGGAGGGATGATTTTTGAGTAAAAGATTTCCATCAAGGTTTTCCTGGCCAGCAGATTGATGTCTGCTTCCTTCTAAGACTTGTGCCCCTGTCACAGATGTTTCCCCCTCTGTGCCCCTAGTCACATCCATTTCTAAACCTTGCCAATGTACACAACTTGGGTGTTCTAGACTATTGAGAACTTTCCCTTGAGAATCCACTGGTGGCAAGGTGAAAGTTCTCACTGGCCCTGGCTTGCCCCTGAGACAGCTACTATTGACCAACTCCCAGGAGTCTTTCCCTAGACCATCTGCTTTGGAAAGTTAAGACTCTTTCATTGCCTAGAATTTCTGGCAGAGCATTGTTGGCTGTTCTAAATCACATAAATCTTCTCCATAATTGACCAGACAGTTCTCCCTCCAGTCCTCTGAAAAAAATAAAGAGAGATTTTATTGGTGGTCAAGAAGTAGATGTTCTTTTCAGAAATTTCAAGCTCTCCCATTTATTGACAAGGAAGATGGGGACTCCATAAATCATTCCCCAAACCTGGGAAAAGAAAATCCTTCTTTATTCTGGTTGGTATATTACATAGTTTAGAATGGAGGTAGAAGCATAGTAAACTTCTAAGCATGACAACCAGCTCAAAAAGTATTAAAAATGCTTTTTCTTTCAATCATACCTTAATTTATTCACCTTCAGTATCTTTGATTTTATTGGAATGGAAAATTGCTGGCATCCCTATGCCCTAGTCTGATGTAGATCTTGACTTCTGTGTAACTAACTAATTGAAAGAATTACCTGCACCATTTAATCATTGGAAAACAGTCTATGGATGTCAGAAGCAGGGCTTGGACCCAGGTCCTCCTGAAGCCAAGGCTGACCTTTTCTACACTAAATATTACACTGCCCATGAGCAATCTCCATGTAGATATTTTTGAGGACCATCCCATCAAAGCTAAGACTGATACCATGGGCATTTTTTCATCTTCTTTATTCATTCACCACCCTTTGATGAACTGATGAGAGTGGCAAGGGAGCTATTCTGAATGACTAAATTCCAGCCAAAATCTTAGACTGATTGTGGAATTATAAGTCCATGATGCTTCCCCTGAGCTCTTTTGTTCTTTACCTTGCCTAGCCAATTCTGTTTCCCTACTTGCAAATCCTCCCTCATTCCCCTCTTGCTTTAGGAACAGGAATTAGATACCCAATAATCATATCCTATTGCTAATTCTTCAGGAACAAAACATGGTCAGTAGCTGGATCAATGAAGCTGAGCCCCTGAGTGACCAGCTTTCCCCAATCTCTACCTAGGAAATTGGACACTAATCCCTGAAATTGCAGGTGTAGATGTAAAAAATAAAACATCGATGAAATGGTGGAAGTGATTGAAACTAAACTAGTAGCAGTGATCAACAAATCAGAGAGCAATAACTAAATCTCAAAAGATTAGCGTCTGAGAAGATTACATACAATAGGAGAAGTAACTAAGCGGCTCAGTGGAAGGAGCTGGGTCTGGAGTCCAAAAAGGCCAAGATCAAATCCAGTCTCAGACTCTTAGAAACTGTGTGACCCTGGACAAGTCACTTAATCCTGTTTGTCTCATTTTTCTCATCTGTAAAACAAGGATAATTATAGCACCTATCTCCCAGGACTGTTGTGAGGATCAAATGAGATAATAGTTGTAAAGTACTTAGCACAGGGTCTAGCACATAGTAGGTACGGCATAAATGGCAGCTATTGTTTATGATTATTGGTAGAATATCCAAACATCTTCTGTAGAAGTAAAGAATGACTGGGTTGTGAATTTACAGCTATTCCTCTGCAACAAGTTCTGAGGTTTTTTTTGTGTACTGCAGTCTCAGGCATCTTATTTTGGGGAGAATATTGCTAAACTGAAGATCTTCCCAGGGACAATATCAGGTTAGAGGAATTACAGCAGATAATGTCAAATGATAATTATTTGAAGGAATTATGGAAGCTGAGCCTAGAGGAAAAAAGGCATGGGGAGGCATGGTAACTGATCCCAAACATTGTTGATTTCAATCTCTTCAGAACTGGAAAAATCCTTAGAGGTCATGAATTCCACTGTGCCCCCCCCCCCATTATTTTATAGACAAGAGAATTTAGACACAGGAAAGGGATTTGTCCACAGTTACAGTGGGATATATTAAGAGCTAGGACTTGGCTGCTTCAGTAATTTTTCAGTTATGTCCAACTCTTTGTGACCCCATTTGGAATTCTCTCAGTAAAGATACTAGAGTAATTGCCATTTTCTTCTCCAGATCATTTTATAGATGAAGGAATTGAAGCAAACAGGGTTCAGTGATTTGCCCAAAGTCAAACAGCTAGTGTCTGCTAATGTTTGAACTCAGGAAGATGAGTCTTCCTGACTTCATGTCCCATACTCTGTCCATTGTGTCACCTAGCTGCCCCAAGGATTTGACTAATACCATCTAAATCTTCCAGACCCTCTGCCCTTTCCGTTCTACTGTGATGCCTCCTTGGAAAAAAAAAAATAAGATATGAAACAGCGGTTTTGCTCAGTCTATTTTATTATCTTCTGTTAATCATACTTAAGAATTATTCTCATCCTCCAAAAAGTGATGGTCCATGTGATCATATATAGAAGAACACTCAATTTTTCTCAAAAGAAAAATTACATGCTATTATCCCCCATGGTTACAAATCACTAATGAGACAAATGAAAAATTAAAAGAACAAAATCTGCAAGATCTCATGGTTTATGAGTCCTCTAACTCACCTGTGAGACATGATTGCCAAATTTGCCATGTAACTATCTACATGTCAGCAATTAGCAAGCCCTACAAATCAGGGCTTGGGTTATTGTTTGGATGATTATATAGGCTTAAGAAACCTTCACAATATAGATTGAATTTAAAGGTGTCTGCATACTTTTCCCCACTAAGAGAGTCTTAAGTGTTAACCGTTTACCAGTACACTCCTACATTGCTTTATAAGCAATGTTTGTGTTCAGTATGTGTGGAATAGAAATCTTTAGGAATGAAGTCATCTCAAGACTGGGGGCTGCTGCTGCTGCTAAAAATAATAATAAAAACAATAGGCATTTTTATAGCCCCAAAGACTTTCTATTCATTGCCTCATTGGAGACTCACAATGCTCCTATCTTATACTCAGCAAATTGTCACAGGTGACAATGGGTGGAAATGAGCTTGGGGGAGGGGGACTGCAGGAATAAAGACACACCAATACATTTGTGGTGGGGCTTTGGTTCATCCAGTCATTATGGAAAATAATTTTGAATTATTCCAAGATAGTAACTAAAATATCTATATTGTTTGACCCAAATTTCACTTCTTGGTATACATATGTTTTAAGGAAGTCAACAATTGAACAAAAAATTGAATAATTGTTGAGAGCAACAATTTTGTGTGTGTGTGTGTGTGTGTGTGTGTGTGTGTGTTAGTAAAACCTGGAAACCAAGCCAATACTCAGCAGTTGGGGAACAGCCAAGCAAGATGTGATACAAGAATATAATAGGAATATTATTGTTTGATAAGAAATAATCAGGGCACTAGGTGGCACTGTGGTGCCCAGGCCTGGAGTTTGGAAACCTCATCTTCAAGAGTTCAAAACCAGCCTCAGACACTAGCTGTGGAACTCTGAGCAAGTCACTTAACCCTCAGTTCCTCATTTATACAAATGGCAAACCACTCCAGTATCTCTGCCAAGAAAATCCAAATGGGGTCACAGAAGGTCGGACATGACTAAAACATTGAACAACAACAACAAAGAAACAGTAAATGTAGGTGTTTCTGAAAATGTGGAAGAGGGGGAGATACAGTTAGACTTGACTATTAGGATCAACAAGCTTAGTCCTTGGGAAGGGTTGGAAGAATAAGCCTCTTTTCCTTTCTTTGTAGAGTTAGGAGCAATGGCATATACTGTTTGACTAGGTTGATGGGTTAGTTGGTTTTCCTGAGATACTTCTTTTTCTTATCCTTTGTTAAAAGAAATAATTAATTGAGTAGTGGAGGATGATATCTGTAATTATATACACACACATGTTCCCACTGCAAGTTCCTTCTGCCAATATGACTCCCAAATGTGGTCTAACAAGCACAGCATTACTTGTCCTTGCTTAAATTCAGATCATCCTGTTCTTGCTTCCGTGTATTTCTGTAGACCCCATTTCCTTAGATCCCTTATTTTTACTCCAAGTGCTTGTCACAGGGTTGGGCCCATAGAAGTACTTAATCAATCCATCTTGGCCTGAAATGCTTCTCCCTCTTCTTCTTGTCTAAATCTGACCTCTCTTCAAGGCTCTGGTCAAGTGCCATTTTTTCCATATAATCGCCCTTGACTCCCCTAGCCCTCAGAGGTTCCTTCCTTATAATAGACTGATGTTTTTATTTATTCACTGGGGCAAGGGTGGAAGTATGTCATTATCTGTCTTCCTGGAGAGATGAGAACCTCTGCTAAGAAAGATTACTATTGACTGATTTGTTTGATTTTCCACCTGTGCTCACATCGCAGACAATTGGAGCTCCCCTTCCTTGGGGAAGACCACTTGTTATATCCATTGTGATGGGGAATCCTTACTGCATGTCAATTGGATAGACAGCCACCAAGGTCTCCTCCAATTCTCTACATTTTGGAATATCATAATGTGTGCCTCCAGAAGAGTAAGGAGAAACACTTATTGGCACCATTCTTTCACTAGACCCTTGCATTATATCCAGTACAGAGTAAATCTTAAATTCTTTTATATTGCTGTGTTTGTTTTTCCATTTTTAAAATGTAGAACCTGAAAAACAAAGAACATTTCCATAAACAAAGTAGAAGAGTAAAGGATTCCATATGAAATTTTGAATCTCTGTTTCATACATGACAATATACTAATCAAACTTTCATAGGGATACATTCATAAATGCAAAAATAATAAAATTCATTTGGATCAAAAACAAACCTAGAAAATCAAGGGAAATAGAATGAAAAGGTAGAAAGGGAGAAAGCATTTTCAGACCTTAAATTATACATAATAAAACACAAATCATCTAACTCCATGGTTACTGCTTTAAAAAAAAAAATAGAGAAGCAGATCAATAGAACAGACTAAAGAAGGAAAAATGAGAAATAATGGTACTCAGTAATCCAGTGCTTGATAAACTGAAAAACTTGAATTGATTTGAAAGAACCTTTTAGTGAATTATTTTTTAAATCTCCGGGGAGAACTAGAAAACAGTCTGTCAAAACATCTTACATATTACACCTACCTTATCTTTAACAGTAAAAATTTTTAAGAAAATATCTCTTTCATAGATATTGAGAGAAAAATGGAAAGTCTTGGTCAAAATTGAGAAAGGCAAGTGTAAAAACTTGAATAAATAATTATGATTGCACAAAATTGAAAAAAAAAACTTCTGACAAAATTAATGTATTTAGGATGATTAGAGATGTGCCTAATTGGGGGAAAAACTTTTTTTATATCCAATTTCTGAACGAAGAGTTTGTTAACCAAGATATATAGACAAGTAACATGTGTGCATATGTGTGTTAATGTGTGTGCTATGTACATATGTACATAAATATATGTTATTATGTTATACATAAGCTGTTCTCTAATAGAAAAATGTTTAAAAAGAAAAAAGTTTTAAAAAATGCATTCTAGATTTTGAGTAGAACTTGGGTGAGGCGTTGAAAAGGAACCTAAGGACTCAAAGGTCACAAGGCGGACAATTTCATTACTCACAGACAGATTTCCATGTCCTTCAGTCCTGTGGGCAAACATCGGCGATGGTCCGTGGTTCATGGTTCGATGCTCTGGTGAATCTCCAGTTGAGAGCCCAGAAGTCAAGGATCTCTGACCTTGTTTCGGACTATTCTTGCTGAACAGATTCCCAGGGACCAAGTTGAAGAGGAACCTCAGCACCTCAACTACCAGCTCCCTATTTGACACAAGGGCACTGAGATTGGGGAAGTTTGCTAAACTGATTACGATCAGGAGAGCCTTGCATACTTAGCTTATGTGGCTCAGATGAAGCTGGCTAAACCAGTCACTGGGTACATAGGAACTTCCTTGTATATAGATGGGTCAATTACTGAGCCAATATGGAGTCCGTTAGGGGCCAGCAATAGGCCACCACTCAGAGAAGTCGATCATATGCCTTTTATAACTATGGGAAGATGTAAAATTCTTAACCAAAAAATGTTGGAAAAAAGTATAATAGAATAGATTATTTTGATTATGTGACATTGCAAGCTTCCTCCAAGCCAAATTAATGTATTTAGGATAAGTAGGGAAGCATTCAAATCGGGAAACAAATTTTTATATATAGTTTCTTAGAGAAGAGTTTGTTGTCCAAGATGTGTGGATAAGAAACACACACACATATGTGTGGGTGTGTTTTGTCTGTGGGTCTATGTAGATATTTAAATAACTACATATGCATATATATGCTTATATGTATATATACAGGTATATACATATGTATATAAGTATGTATATATAGCTAACAACCATTCTCCAATAGATAAATGATTAAAGGATATGAATAGTTTTTTTTTAAAGAACTGCTAACTATTAATAACCATAAAAATAATGCACTAAATGACTAATATATAAATATAAAAGAGAAATATAAATTAAAACAGACACACCAGTGTGTTATTGATTAAGCTGTCAATTAGGTTTTTTTTTTTTTTAAAGGAAAACACTTTGGAATTGTAAGGTTTAAAAAGACTGGGAACTTAAGGAGAGAGTAGGTTATGAAAATCTTTGAATGCCACTAAGATCTAATAAACTGTGAGTATCCCAACCCTCTAATATGCCAAGTTGCCTGGGAGGAGAACTTATCTCACAGGGTTTGGGTAAGGATCAAGCAAGATTTGCTATCTATAAATACATAGCGTGTGTAATCTGTCAGCTTTAATGTGCTATGCCTGTCATTATTAATAATATTAATAACCAAACTTTGACAGAGTTCTTGCACAAAAAAGTTTAAGAAATGCATGTTGCAAATAATAGCAAATAGCATTACTGATGAAATCTTGCTGCTATTTTCAGAATAGTTTTATCCCCACATCTAGTAATGCTATAAAAACTTTAGCAAGGATGTAATTTTTTGATATAAATCAGATTTGATTCACATTTGAAAATTGATGAAAATCCAAGATAATTGTAGAAATAGTGTAAGAACATGTTGCTGTCCTCGGTGAGTTCAATTCACCAGGTCAGGAAGAACTACAGACTAGCGTGATTTAAGAAAAGAAAAGGTAGGTATATTTCTTTATTCACTAACAGAAACATAATTTTAAAAATTATGAAGGATGGAACAGGGTCTATGGGTTTGTGAATAGACAAATGTCTTCCAGATTTTCAAAAAGAAGAAAAAGCTGGTTCTTTCGGATATAGCCTGCTATCCTTGGATTGTATGATTGTCCCAATTCCAAGATTATTATAGGGATGGCTTATATGCAATTAGAAAGGGAACCAGTGATTGTTAGGAGCCAGCACAGGTTCATCATGAAAAATTAACCTTTATTGACAAGATTGCAGAATGGAAAGATTAGAGGAATTCTGTGGATAAAGTAAGTTTACTTTACAGTGAGATATTTGATAAAGTCTCTCATGAGATCCTTGTGACATCATGGTGATCTATGGGATGGATGTGTTCAGTCAGATACATTTGGAACGCTCCTTGTGTGATGATCAGTGAATGAATGCCCACCAGGGACTACGACCTTAGCATTGTTCTGTTGAATATATTTATCAATGAAGATAGAAATGGCATTCTGATTAGTCAGTGAATAAACATTTATTAAGCTTTTATTATGTGCCAAGAACTAATACTAAGCATTGGGGACACAAAGAAAGGTGGAGGAGAGTTCTTGCTCTAGAGAAGGTCAAAATCTAACGGAAGAGACAACATATAAATAACTTCATACAGACACACTACACACATACACACACACACGATAAATTGGAAGCAATGGAAAGAATGCATTATTATTAAAAGGCATTAGGAAAGGTCTATTAAATTTGCATTTGGAAATGAAGAAAAAACTTGCAACTCAAAACATTATTTCAAGTTAGAATAAGGAGTTGGATGGAATTAAATAAAAATCCACAGGGATAGAGGCAAAGTTCTAACCTTGGGTTCAGGAAGTTATCTGTACAACTGTGGGATGGAGGAGATAGGTCTAAGGGGTAGAATATGTGGAAAAGACCTGGAAATTTTAATGAATTGTAAGCTCAATATACATGAACAATTTTACACAGCAACCCCCAAAACAAATAGTATTGTTAGTACTTCAATGATTCAGTGAATTAATGAATTTATTAAAGAGCATTATTAAGAGCTATGTGCTAGGGATTCAAAGATATAAATGAAACTTTCCCTGCACTTAAGGAGCTTATATTTTATTAGGGGAACTGATATATCCACATGTATAAGAGTGTATAGAGTAGATAGAAAAGAAATAGGAGAGAATTCCCAAGTAAGGAGAAGCACTAATAGCCAGGGGTATCAGGAAAGGCCATGTTTGTGCATAAAGGCCAACTGAGTGAGAGAACATCTGGCTTTCTTATTAATATTTTTCTTTTCTTTTGAAAGGATCTTTGGTTATTCCCAGCCGCTAGAAGAAACAGAGGACAGGCTAGACTTTTCAGGAGTGTTTCCCACTCCTGCCTGCCCACTTAAGAGAACACTGTTTCCTTGCTTTTAAGAGAGCTTTGAAAAAGGCCCAGGCTGTGTCTGTAGCTGAGGTGATCTTGGTTGTCTGGGGGCGGGGTGGCCCAGAGCCTGAAACATCATGCCTTCTGCCCTCCTCCTCACTGTCAGTTCTCAGGAAGGGTGCCAGCTGAGGAAATGGAGAAGAGAGAAAACCTAGGGAAAAAAAGCAAGCCTCAGAACCACTTCTCTGTGCTGTCCCCACACCCACACAGGAGAGTCCTCTGTAGGATCCAGCTGTCTGGCCAGATGTTTACCACCAAGGCAAGGCAGAGAAATCAATGTTCACCATCACAGGAAAACTGGAGCTTAATGAGTAGGACATTCAGAGGATTCAGGAGGAGGCAATTAGACCAAGGTTCCCACCCTCAATTTATCCACTGCTTTCCACCTTAGTTAACCTATTGTCATGCCTACGTTAAGTAGGTACTTTAGGGACTTTTTCAATTCTCCAAGTTTATTCTGCACTTGTATTCATTCAATGGGCATTTAAAACTGAGTGAGTCATATGATTAGGACTTGGGGTGTATGTGTGTGTGGGGGGGGGTACATGAAGACATATAAGACAATGTATCTGCTCTTGAAGAGATTAGACTCTATTAGGGGAGATGTTCCATGTGCACACATGACTATAATTCAGAATAGAATATGATAAGTTAGGGATGAATTTCTGAAGGAAGTGTTAGGCGTGTCCCAAGGAAAGAAAATGAAAAGAGAGGCCACTTCTATCTTAGTGAATCAAGGAAGATTTTTGAACTACAGCTTTTGGAGAAGATTTTAAGATTATATATTACTTCAATAGTCAAAGATTGGGAGTGGGGAGCATTAAGCTGGCCTGGTAATGATTAGTACATATCTTTTATTTTATTAAGCAACTATTATGTGCCAGATACTTTGCTAAAGACTGCAGAGATTCTTAATTTGGGGTACAAGAACTTTAGAAAAGAAATTGATAAACATATTTCAATATAATTGATTTCCTTTGTAATGCTATGTGTTTTGTTATTTGCATTGAAAAAAAATTATCATGAGAAGGGGTCCATAGTTTTCACCAGATTGGCAAAAGAATCTATGGCACTGAATACCTTCAGAAGCCCTGCACTATGAATGCAAAGACTTATTTTTTTTTTTTTTGCTACTTTGATTAGTCGTTTAGTTTAATTCTTGCATTCAAGGACCTTTAATTCTAATGCAATGGAGAAGAAAGCGATTACTCAAGGAGTGCCTGTCATGGTCTAATACTGTGCTAAGTGGTTTTACAAGGAGGAAGGAAGGAAGGAAGGAAGGAAGGAAGGAAGGAAGGAAGGAAGGAAGGAAGGAAGGAAGGAAGGAAGGAAGGAAGGAAGGAAGGAAGGAAGGAAGGAAGGAAGGAAGGACAAGAAGGAAGGAAGGAAGAACAAGAAGGAAAGGGAAGAAGGGAAGGGCAAGTGGTTAGAGAGCTGGACTTGGAATCAGAAAGAACTATGTTCGAACTCTGTCTCAAATATTTACTAGCTGTGTGATCCTGGTCACAAGGTCTATCTCCATCTCTCAGAATCTAATCTATAAAGAAAGAGGGTTGTACTAAATGGTTTCTACTTTCCTTCCTAGCACCAAAACTGTGAATGAAGAGTGTTTGTTTTTTAATAAATAGACAGCAATGTGGTAAAGTGGATAGAGGACTCCACTTGGATGGGAATGGAAAGGAAGGGGATAAGCACTTAGAAGCACCTACTTTGTGCTAGGTACTTTACAAATAGTAGCTCATTTAATCTTCACAACAACCCTTGTCCAATTAAGGGAACTGAGCAAACCATGATTTGCTCCTCCTCACACAGCTCATTAGTGGCTGAGGCTGAAATGGATCTTGAGTTTTCTTGATTCCAGGCCCCATTTGTGCCATCAATTGCCTCAAGAAGACTTGATTATAAATCCTGCCTCATATACTTATTAGCTGTATGACCTGGGGAAGCCACTTAACCTTTCTCAGCCTCAGTTTCCCCTTCTGTAAAATAAAGGTCATAATCATACCTCCTTCAAAGGTTTATTTTGAGGACCTAATGAAGTACCCTATGCAAACCTCTTTGGAAAATTTAGATTTATTTAAGTGTTATTATTTCTTAAGCATATTTTACAACCACTAAATAAACTGATGGACATGCTAATACAAAAATGAATCAGTCCCTGCTTTCAAGAAGTTTAGGATCTAGCAGCCCACCCCTGCAAATATTCAGCTCTCCAAACTTTTATGAAGTGCCTCCTATGATACATTGTGGCAACAACAAAGAACAAAATGTCATCCCTGACCTAGATTCTCCTGGACATGTTCAAGGGTTATGATCCTTGTTGGTGAAGGGAAGTCACCAAGTCAGTGAAAGTCAGTGAATGTTCTTTGGAACACTGAAACTTGTTTTTGAAATTAAAATATTGGGGCATCTAGGGGGTGCAGTGGATAGAGCACCAGCCCTGGAGTCAGGGGTACCTGAGTTCAAATGTGGCCTCACTTACTAGCTGTATGACCTTGAGCAAGTCACTTAACCCAGTTGCTTTGCCTTCCCCCCTCCCCCCAAAAAACCAGAAATTAAAATGTTGTTTCTGCATGACTTTGAAGCATTTTATATTTTATTTAAAGCATTTAGTGCTTTAGAAGCATTTTACCCCCTCAAGTTGATCTAAATGTTTCCTTGTGAGATGATGGACCCACTTAATTATGACGAAAAGGGTTTGCTAAGGAAGTGCAAGGTTCTCAAACAACTATGGATCATTAATTGTGAATATGAATTCAGTATAGAAAAATCCAAACTTATATGTGGAAAATATGTTGATTTAATTCAGGACTTCTGACATCAAATCTTCTCAACTACTCCTCTATCAACAAAAGAAATCCCCAGTCTTCCAGTTTCATATTTAGTTTTTGATCTTGAGAGGTCATCTGTTCCATGTGGCAAGCTTTCCTTAAGCCTTTCCCAACAGATTGACTCTCCCCAAAGAGATCTCCAGGGAAGGGAGGTTCCTGACCTCTTCCAGCAACCCTTTCCTGGGTTTCCTTGGAAAGGCTTCTGACAACTGAGACTTGATGATATGAGGGTTCATCATTAGCCAGTGTCATTATCCTAATCCCTGATTTTTGGCAGTTTTTATTTGGGAAGAATCATGAATTCACATAATTACAGAGTCAGAAGAGACCTCAGAGGGCGTCTAGTCCAAATCACACTCAACCAACAATCAGCTCTATTTCAGCCCCAATGCATGGTCATCCAGTCTCTTCTTGAAGACCTCTGGGAGGTAGGGGAAGGTGCTACAATTTTGCTTCTTTGAAACTCATTGTTTTAGGCCAAAATAAAGAAGTCAAATCCCTCTTCCATGTGATAATTCTGCAACTAACTTTTATAAGCATTAATGAGTACCTACTCATTAGTGGAAGTGGAAGGCATCCAAAGCTAAAAAAAAAAAAAATAGTCCTATCTCTCAAGGAACTTAGATTTAGGCAACCTTAGATCTGGAGGTGCTATAAACATAACAGTCCTGGCAAGGCAGCCACTCCAAGCTTTAACAAAAAGATTTATTTGAAGACACTGACTGGGGAAAAGAAGAGTGGGGAAAGAGGGCACCATGGCCCCAAATTGGCAAACATATGAACTGGTTATCAGAAAACTTTTACTGAGAGTCAGAAAGAAGAGGCAGGAAGAAAGAGGAACTATGTGACCTTGGCCTCATCTTCAGATCTGCTTACAGGTGAAACAGGCTCAGAGATGCCATGTCTGTTTCTTTGCTGACTTTCACCTCAATCTGCTAATTATTGATCAACAGTAGCTGAGAAAGTGTTTGGAGAGAAGGTAGGGCTCTTGCTATGAATAAATAACAGCTTGGCCAGGATCCCATACTCTTCCCTAGCTGCTTTATGCTCCCTTAACCGAGTCCACAGAACTGGCTGGGCATGGCCAGTGGGTATTTTGGACTATTATGAGAATCCGTGGCAGTCTGGCCAATTATTAGAGAGTTGTCCACAAACCTCAACAACAGGAATAACAAAGGACTGACAGTGTTGATACCAATAAATCTACAAGCATTTATTGAATACTTCTCAGGTATCAGATGTGATAACAAGAGTCGGGCATATGAGGATAAGAGCAAATAGAAGCTTACATTCTAAAGGAAAGAGGATATACACTTACACAGACCTTGTGTGGGCATAATATGGTAGGCATGAGGAAGTGCAATGTTGTTGAGTCATTCAGTCATGTTTAACCCTTCACGACCCCATGGACCATAGCACATCAAGCCCTTCTAGCCTCCTCTATTTCTTTATGTCTTTCCAAGCTCCTATTTGGTGCCATGACACTATCCATCTTATCTTCTGTTGTCCCCTTTTCCTTTTCCTTTCACTCTTTCCCAACGTCAAGGTCTTTTCCAAACTGTCCTATCTTCTGATTATGTGGCCAGAGTATTTAAGTTTCAGCTTCAGTGTTTGACCTTCCAGTGAATAGCCTGAATTAATGTCTTTAAGTATTGACTGGTTTGATCTCCTTGAGATCAAAGGGATGCTCAAAAACCTTCTCCAGCCTCGTAATTCAAAAGCATCAATTCTGCAACACTCAGCTTTTCTTATAATCCAGCTTTTACAGCCATACATTGCTACTATACGGACCTTGCAAAGTGAGGTCTGTGCTTTTTAGTCTGTTGTCCAGATTTGCCATAGCTTTCCTTCAGAAGAGCAAGTGTCCTTAATTTCATGGCTGCAGTCACTGTCTGTAGTGATCTTTGAGCCCAAAAATATGAAATCTGTCAGTGTTTCTATTTCTTCTCCCTCTATTTGCCAGAAAATGATGGGACCAATTGCCAACATGTTAGTTTTTTGGATATTAAGCTTCAAGTCAGTTTTTATGCTCTCTCATTTCACCCTCATCAAGGGGCTTCTTATTTCCTCTTCCCTTTCTCTCATAAGAATGGTGTTCTCTGTATATCTGAGATTATTGATATTTCTCTTGGCAACCTCAGTTCTGGTTTCTGATTTCACATAATGTATTCTGTATATAAGTTAAGTAAATAAGGTGACAACATATAGCCTCATACTCCTTTTCCAATCTTAAACCAATCAGTTTTTCCATTTTTCATTCTAACTCTTGCTTCTTGGCCCACATGCAGGTTCCCCAGGAGACAAGAAAGATGATCTTGTCCTCCCATCTCTGAAGACTTGCACATTTTGTTGTGATCCACACAATCAAAGGTTTTGGTATGGCCAATGAAGCAGAAGTAGATGTATTTCTGTAGTTCCCTTGCTTTCTCTATAATCCAGTATATGTTGGCAATTTGGTCTCTTGTTCATCCACCTTTTTGAAAACCAGTCTGTTCTTCTGGTAATTCTCAGTTCATGCACTGTGGAAGCCTACCTTGCAGAATCTTAAGCAATCTTGCTGACATGCGAAATGAATGCAAATACATTATCTAGATTGTGCTTTTTTCTTTTAAAATAGCAAGTGATATTTTCTTTTTAAAGTATTTAGATTCATATACTTGGAGGAGGAAGGAATCTCAGAAGCTCCATTTTTACAGATGGAGAAGCTGAGACCCAGAGAGGTGAAGTGATTTAACCAGGGTCACACAAGCAGTAAGTGGCCAAGGCCAGGTCCTTTCATTCCAGAGTTAATGCTTTTCCTATTATATGCCAGAGTCATGCCAAGAGTTGGAAGATAAAAACAAATAATTCAGAAAACAAAAAAAAATGAGATAATTGATCATTTGGGACTATTTCATAGATTTGGTGTTTTTACTATCCACTCAAGTCGTCAACAAGCACTTATTAAGTGTTTACTAGGTACTGGACCCCGTGCTGAGTATTAGGAATATAAAAAGAAATAAACAAACAAAAAGACTTCCCTTGCCCTCACAGAGCTTAAATTCTAATTCTAATCTAATATATATAGAAGTATCTGGAAAAGGGAGAAGCAAAGGAGAAGTTAATACACTTAGAGAGGCAGGAGTAGAGACCAAAGAGGAAGGAATGTGGGTAGTTTGATCCCTTCTCAGGGGTGGCAGAATATTCCATGGTGGGGAGGATGATAGGACATGGTGGAGAAAGACACAGGGAGAGTCAGGGCTGGAGGCTAAGAGGTGAAGGTGAAACCTCCAAAGGAGGCCACTTTTTGTGTCCCGTTAAGATGTGGATCGACTAAGTCACCATCCATTAATATCAGAGGAAGGGAGAACACTGATGATGATTCCCCTTTGAGGATTAGGGAAGCAGTCATTTTTGGCTCTGATTATGTAGATATGCTATCTTTCTTGAACGTGTTTCTGGCATATGATTGAGAGGAAGTTTCTGACTTCCCAGGAAAGGTATCTGAGATATGATGAGAGACCCTTATAAGACATTTTTAAAGAATTTCTTTTAAAAAATAAATTTATCGATAAGCTTTGTAGTACATCACAGTCTCTTTTCCCACCATTGAACTTCCCTTGTGACAGAGGAAAAAACATAAAATGATTAATGGGAAAATACCAGACGGAGAGATTATGGCTGATAATTTATGCATGTTCTTCCCTAGTAATGCCCTACCACACTGTTGGGCAGTGGTGTTGTGTTTCATTATCTCCTCTCACTTTCCAAGACTTCCCAAACCTGAAGTCCATTCCTTATGATTTGTCTAGGGACAAAAGAAAAAGCTAGAAGAAGCCTAAAATAGGATACATATGATTACAAAAGTCCTGGGAAAGAAAGTGAAGGCATTATGGGTCCAGGTGGTGTTTTCATCAATGTTTCCAACTAAAAGTTTAGGAGAGAAAGCTGGATTTGGGAAATGAACAGCTGGTTATGAAGTTGGTGTCTGAGAAGAGGATTTGGCTTTCTTATACTATGGTATAAAATATAGTATTGATGGACTCTTGGGTAAGGATAGAGTGCACCTAACAAGGAACAATAAAAATATTTTTTTCATGGAGTCTTGAGAATCTAATCCAGATGGTTTTATATTTTAAGGAAAGTTTGGAAAAAAAAAAACTGCCCACTTACATCTGCCAAGGCATCTAATTTCCACAGGGAAGCAAGTACAATATAGGAAGAATATCAGTCGAGTAGCCCAGTGATTCACAAGAGTTGTTTTTTTTCTTTTAATAAAAGGCATCAATTATATTATTACAAATGCATGAATTATAGACATGAATTAGAAATACTAATAAAAGGAGGGAATTTGACTTCATAGGTATACCTGATACTTGATGGGTTTGCACATTTGGCTGAAATTTGGTTTTAAAAAGGAATTCTGATCAATAACAAAAAATGGCCAAAAGAGAAATGAGAAGAAATCTTGTTGGGGAGAAGGAGTGGTGAGCACCTGATTTTAGAACTAATGAAACAGGAGATGAAAGCCATGTGTAATATTTCCTTTACCTTGAACTATTTTTTGGGGGGGTGGGGTGGGGGAGTGTAGATTTCAAAGGACTCATGTAAAAGAACTGTGGTGTAATACTCCTAAATTCTTTCCATGGTCCCGTTCTAATTAACATTTTGAAAAGACTTGAATGAAGACATAGATGTTTAACTTATTAAATATGCAAATATCCCAAATATGTAAGTGATAATACATTGAAACAACCAACCAAAAACTGGTTTTGACTACAAATGGAAGTTTCAGAAAAGTTGATTTAATCTTTTAAAAAGGTAGGTTTGTCATAAACTCATAAATTTTGGTTTAGAAGGGATCTCAGAGGTCCTTATTCCAATATTTATCCAAAGGGGGAAAATTGCTAATAATTAAGGCTACTCAAAAGAGAAATGGGCTGCTAAGTGGTTTTCTTCCTTCTGTCAAGTTGAATTAACAGAGAAGAATATTAACTATCAAAATAATAATTGTAGTAATATCTTCTAGTTAGCTAGTTCTTTAAAGTTCCCTTTTCTCACAGTGTCTGCTGAGGTAGGTTTATTATCCCCATTTTAAAGATTAAGAAAAGGCAGTAATGTTTGGACACGAACTGATTTGTTCCAGTTGACAACATCAAGCTAGCTTACTTCAAGTCCATCACTCATTCTACTGTGGCATCTTACATTTCTCCAATGCATGGCACTCTCATACGTATACACAATGTTGAAATGTCCTACTCTCAAGGAGTGTGCAAGTCAGTTAGGGAGAAAGGTCATAAATGGGTGGCAGTTAATTAATAATAGAAAAGTAAGATGACAATGTGTGGTTAATTCCCATATGGACGTTATTGATCATAATTCCTGGGGAAGTTTAATGTAGGGAGAAGTGAGAGGTAAGGGCAATCTTCATGGAGGAAGCTGAGGCTTGAAGGATGCAGCAAATTTGCATATGTGCGGTGGATACTTCAGGCAGGAGAAATATGAAAACAGACAAGATCACATTTGTGGGCAGTTAAGACCCTGACTGCCCTGGACATACTTTCCTCATTTCACTGGTGAACAAACTGAGGCCTGGAGAGGTTAAGTAATTTGCCCAGTGTCAAACAGGTAGTAAGTCAGAGCGATGGGATTTGAACTAAGGTTCTCTGACTCTAAATCCAATGCTCTTACCAATGTATCTTTATGTTGTTAGTCAGTAATTTATTTGTAACCTACTCTTTCACATTCAGAGATTTCTTGGCTGAGTGCTTTGCCATTTCCTTCCCCCATTCATTTTTACAAATGAGGAAACTGAGGCAAACAGGGTTAAATGACTTGCCTAGTGTCACATAGCTAACAAGTGAGGTCAGATTTGAACTCAGGTTCTCCATATTCCAGCCTCAGAACTCTATCCATTTTACCAGCTCTCGGCACATATGTTCCTTGATGCCTGATAAGAAATCTCTTTTGGTGATTTCCACTCATTGCTTCTGGTTCTTCTAAAAGGCCACAAAGCCTTTGTCCTGAATTACACGGTTACACTTTGGATACTTAAAGACAGCCCTGGAATCTCCCTTTGAGTATCCTTTCTCTAGGCTAAATGTTCCTATTTATTCCTTGGCTCATCATTTTAGGGTGGGGTTTTAGACCCTTGGCACCTTGTCCTCCTGCTTTCTGGATGTACTTTAGCTTGTTAGTGTCCCTTCTAAAATGTGATACACAACAAGCAGAACTCTATGCTCCAGATGTGGTCTGATAGCAGAAACTGCTTTCTTAGCCAAGGAAGATTTTTGAAATACATTTTTAAAGTTCTTATCTTTAAAAAAAATGGTAGCTTGTCTCATTTTCACCTTCATCTAGTGTGCTAAAGAAGCTTCTCCATCACCATCTTTACCTTGCAGGGATCTCACTGAAACTTCTTTCATTTTCAAGCTTTTAAGGGATGCTCTTGAGTCCAGAATAAATCCAGCTGACTTGATGTTCTAGTCAATTTTGATCTGTTTTATTTTCCTCTATCTCTTTTTTTAAAAAGAAAAGTTCCAGAAATGAGAGACAGATATGATCCTCCAGATAAATGACCCTTTGAGAAAATCCTTTTGAAAATGAGAAACTGCCAAAGTGACCCATAATAGTGGCTTTTTTTTTCTTATCATAGCATGTTTGATTTTCTTTTCATGGAGATATTTTGACACTTGTCTTTACCAATTAAGGGAAAAAGGAAACTAAATTTGACGGCTTTCAACTGCTCCATGCTAAAACAAATTTGTCTCTTTTTTATGTCTGTAGGAAGTAGCAAGCTTTCGGTGCTCGTTTGAATGCCAAAGGGCATGGATACCGAGTGACCAGCACAGTCAGCCCTCTTGACTATGTTGTTCTCCTCAAATGTTTTAATATCCAAATTCCTTGAAATAATTCCTTGTCTTAGTACCTTGTATCCATTTTAGGTATTTCACAGGCCCTTATCCTAACTCGATGAAGGAGAAACTTACCTTTGGCCTATGGAAGATAGATCTCCTTAGCATCTTTGTGACTGAAGGAGATAGATACAGTTTTGAATTCTGAGGCCCCAAGAATAAAAACTGAACATGGAGTATAGAAGTAGGAGGAAAATGTAGTTATTGAGGAAAAGGTGCTGCTGGCATCAGAATTGGACAATCTTTATAGAGCGTTCTCCTTCCAAAACAATCTTTCTGAAACACAAGTCTAATTGTCACCTCTGTTCAAAAACATTCGGTGGTCATGACCTTCCATTTCCCATATCCATGCTTTTATCTAGCTCTCCTTGGAATACACTCTCTCCCCATCACTACTTCCAACAAGCCTTAATTTCTTTCTAGGCTCAACTCAAGTGCTCCCTTCTGATCACGCTTGTTTTCAACACTCTCTCAAATTATTTGACTATTTACTTGACTATGAATATGTTGTATAATAGGGAAAAGATGAGCACATCGAGGACAGATTCTATTTTTGTATACTTAGAGCTTAGCACATAACAGATTCCTGATAAATGCTTATTTGGATTGGATTGAATCAGTGTCATTCAGAAACCAATAAATATCTTTCCCCTCTCTTCTTCCCCCAATGATCTCCTCCAGTCTTGCATGGGGCCTGAAATATTCACCTTCAGTAAATCCTTTAGGAGCAATGGAGTGACTGTCAACCAACCATAACACTGGAGCTTCATGGGACCTGCTTTGTCTAGACTAAAGCTTTTCTTTTTAATTAATAGCCATAGCTTCAATCATTGGAATTCTACCTAGCACCTGTTTTAGAGGCTCATCTCTATGCCTTTGTCTTCATAGATAACCCAATATGTTCTTTGCAAAAGTCCAATATTAAGTTATATATGTTAGGTGCTAGGTGGTAGGCTTATGTTCTTCTGCAACCTGGAACCCAGAATTCCCCACCAAACCCCACCCTAACCAACCAAAAGAGTTAGACCAAACTTCCTCTTGATGGAAATTCTCTGGTAGTCATCTCCACTCATCCTCATCCTAGTGAAACTGATGCTCAGAATGCTTATGATGAAACACTGAGATCCTAAAGAACCTCAAGGATCATCTATGAAAAAAAGAAAGATTAAATTATGTTATTATAGTGCTGGTGTTAAGTAGACAAACATGTCAGTACACTATGAAGCTGGGAAATCCATTTTGATTATAGATTCAACATTATAATTCTTAATTTCTCTCCTCCCCTATATGGTATAGTGGAAATATGTCTGGCTCTGCAGTTGAGGACCATGGTTAGAATTTCATCTCTATTATCTATTAATTAATGACCCTGGCTAAAGTCACCTAAACTCCCTGGGCCTCAGTTTCTTCCTCTGTAAAATCAGGGAGTTGGACAAGATCAGGAGTTCTCAACCTGGAGTCTTTTGACTGGTTGTTTTAATATTCTGAAAACGGTCCGTTGTTGTAATTGGTTTCCTTTGTCATCCTGTACAACATCATTGTGAGAAGTGTTCTGGCCTGCAGACTTCACCAGGCTGACTGCCAAAGGGATCCATGACCCCCAAGAAGGTTAAGACCTCCTGGACTATATGCTCAATTTCTAAATCTGTTATCTGATTCATCTGAATGCCCCATTGTCTGACTATACTGGGAAAGGGGAATATATTTCAAAGAACATGATTACATGATACCACTACATGATAACAGGATTAACCATAAACTTGGCAGTTAACTATTTAATTGAATCTACATCTAGACAGGAAAAGTAAATAATTCTGGTCTCAAACTTTGAGTTTTATAGAAATTGTCATAGAAGAATGAAATGATAATGAACAGTTCTGTCATCCAGTTCAATTCAGTTCAGCAAACAGATTCTATGCAAGACACTGGGCTAGGTTGGGGATGCAAAAAGAAATCAAATAACAGTCTTTTTCTCAAGGTGCTTGTATTCTGCTGAGGGGCTACAACAATAAAGACAAGTCAACATTTCATAGATACAAGACGATTTCAAATGGGAGAAAGACGTAAGTGTGCTTTCTTTCACATCCCAGAATAGCAACCTTGTAAATTTTGGCAATCGGTATAGAATATAAATAATAAAGCATACATCAAATTAAATACCACAAGTACTTATTAAAGACCTACCATATTTCAGGCATCGTGCCAGACACTAGAAATATAAGGACAAAAATGAATAGAGCCTGTCCTCAAGAAGCTTCCCTTCTATTGGATTCTTATGACAAGAACTGTTGATAAGCTGCATGAGACAAGAGAAGTCACTGCTGGCTTGGGGCACAGGTGATTGGCAGATGATATTGCCTTATAGGATTTCTTTTCTTTTCTTTTTTCTAGAACAACCCTGTGAGAGGGAAAAAGCAATCCCAGCAAACTCCGATATGTGAAGGGAGGTAGTGTGTAGAGAATGAGGTGGATGTTTCCTGGGGAGGGACTGCCAGGGGCCAAGATTAATTATACCTGTGGGGACAGAAAATTGCAAATGCAAATTATATTTTAGGCAGTATAATCCTAGCCTGTCACTAACCAGCATGTTTTCATAGAACATTACACAGAGGGAGTAAAAAGGTCTACACAGTAAAAGGCAGAGTGGGCTGCTGAGTATTTGATTAATTGGGTTTCTCTTTTGGAAACCTGATTCTCAGGAATCCAAGGACCAGAAAGTTGCCACTGAAGTAGAGCCAAGTCCTTGGTGACTCATTTCTTTTGACCATTGGCAGTATCTACCTCTTGCTGATATTTCTGAAGAACAAAGCTTGGCTTCATCTCTAGTTCTTCCCTGCTGACTCCATCTCCACTACTTTAAGATTTTAATAGCTCTTTCTAAAGTACAGATCTGGTCAAGTCACTCTTGCTCAAATACCCCTAGGAGCTCCCTATTGCCTTTAGGATCATATGCAAACTCCCCCGACTTGACAATGAAAGTTTTTAAAAATGGTTTTATAATATTGCGTCTCAAATCTTCCACACTCTAGCTGAACTGGCTTGTTTGTTATTCCAGGAATGTGACATTTCATCTCCTTTCTCTCCCTCTCTCATCTTTTGCATAGGCTAAATCCCATGTTTCTAATGTCCTTCTTTCTCATCTCTGGCTCACAGTAGCTCCTAGTTCCCTTAAAAACAAGTTTAAATTCAGCCTCAGATACTTACTAGTTGTGGTACCATGGGCACATCATTGTTTGCCTCAGTTTCCAGAGAGAGTTACCAGAGAGAGAAGCAGCAACATCTGGATTTTCAAAGCTGGGGGACTCCCTAATGGCTTCCCAGAGTCTCATCTGGCCAAACGAACCATCTCCCAAAAATTAAGCCCCAAAGTAAAACCTCACCTCAGAGTGTGCCAGAGGGCAGGACCCTCTCACTTAGTGCCTCAGTAGAAATTAACAAAAGGTATCGAGGTGTGTTAATGGGTAGGGAAGATCTTTAACTCTCCCCCCCACCCACCATTAACCTTAAATTACCATTACCCTCCCCTTCCTCCAGGACAGGAGATCAAGCTGAAGACCTGGCCAGGTAGAATGGCAATTTCTTGCCGTATTCCAAAGAGTGAGGAATGGTGTTTCTCCTCTTTCTGCAGGAGACAGGAGACAAGGCAGGAGAAATAGCTGGCACTATTATTATCCTGATTTTATAGATCCATGCTCATGTCTTATGTCTGACACAGCCCTAGGCTTGGGATTCAGGGTAAGTCACTTTACCTCAATGTTCCAGGCAGCTTTCTGAGATTGAGTGACAAAGTGAGTACTAATGTCCATTAGTAGAGGAAGCTTCCTCACAGAAGTTCCCTAAGTCAATGATATCATGGGACTGCTTTGGATAGATAGCACACATTTATGTATGTATATGTTGGTTTTGTTCTAATATAATTTAAGCTTCCTGGGGACAATGCCAGTTTTTGTCTTTGTAACCCTAGCTCTAGGCAAATGACTGGGTGGAAAGTCAATGAAGGCTTGTTGGAATGAACTACGGCACAAATTCATGGCCCAAAGGGCCTTTGGTTGGCCACAAGAAGATTGTGACAGCTTGGGCAAGACAGTATAGTTCAGCTGAAAAGGCAGAGGATTGACATCATTGAACCCAATATCTGCCATTACTGTCCAAGTGATCTTTTCTGTGGACTTGTTTCCTTATTTGTCAAATGGAGAGGTTGTATTCATTGGTCTCTGGGGTCCCTTTACTCTCTAGATCCATGGTCCTATCTATGATCCTAAGACCTAGGTTCAATTCTCCCTTCAGTCATTAACTTGGAACAAATCATTTAACTCTTCTAAGCCTTCAGTTTCCTCATCTGTAAAATGGAGAGGCAATGGGACTCAATGGCATCTGAGTTCCATTTCACATCTTTCTCTAGAACCCTGGGATTAAATGCCCTGGAGATGTCAAATAGAGCATAGTGAATGGTGTAAGGAGGGACAGATCACATATCCAGTAGGGTTAGTGAAGACCTCTTCCAGGCAGCAGTACATTGACTAAGCCTTGAAGGATTTAAGAAGTGGAAAGGGATGTGGTGCATGAATGTCCATTCAGTTTAAGGGGGAGGAAGGCAAGCAACTCAGGAAGAGACCAAGGAATAGAGTGAGTAGTCCAGTTTGACTTGAGCTTAGAGTATGTAAATGGAAATTATTTGAAAAAAGTCTGGGAAGGTAGGATAAAGTGATTAATATAGGCTTTGAATTCCAGGCTAAGTTTGTCTTTTTTTTTTTTCCCCAAAAAACAGAAGAGAGCTGTTGAATTTTATGGAACTGATAGCTACTTAAAATTCAAAGAATGATATTTTAATGAAGCAAAATTTTGTAAAGTATTTGTGTTCTGGAGTTTTGTATGTGTGAATTTAAATGGCTCATGTCTTTATGTGTATGTTCTTAAGATTAGTGCCATTATATTTGCCAAAAAAAGAAAAAAAAATGAGTAACAGAGGTTGGGAGAGAGCACCATGGCTTTTTATCAAACCAACATTTGACGTTGTTCTTCTAAGGTGTAGTGAGAGGAATAAGGAAACATCACTGCCTTTCTATGTCCAGTGCATTTGAACAACAGGGATTGGCTGAATTTAGGGCGTTTGGAGTTCACTGACCATGTCAAATCCTTCTTCCAAGTGTCAATTTCAGGACATTCCCCAAGTGGGTTTTGTCAACTGCTTGTGCTCCCATCTTGTACACCCTTGGCCATGATGGGAAATGTATTCCGTATGTTTCTGATTCCTCTGCCCTGAACTCATCAGAATCTTGTTTATAAAAGTTCTTTGAAGTCCAGAAAGACCTTTCAAGTTTTTCAGATTTTCCTTAAGGAGACATGAGAAGAGACAGGCAATCCTACCCATGTGATGGGTTCCATGGGTGTCCCAAACTCATTTGAAAACATTTTGCCCTGAAGTTCAGATACACTTTCCCCTTTCTCAAACTTGGGCCATCTGTTGTTTCAGGGCAGTGAAAGGCACATGTTTTTGATTTGCTTTACAATGAAGTAATCACAGTACTTTCAAAAAATGGACTTTGTTGCTCCACAAGTTGGTGAAACATTTGTTTAACAAGGTTTCACAGGTCCTTTTCTTAAAATTGGGGAATCTTGTCTTCACCAAAAGTAAATAAACGCTAACATCAAAAGCCAGATCATAAGCTCTGAAAGCCTGGGTTTACACTGAATTTTCAATTTCTCCAAATTCATTTCCCACTCAGTATCCTTTCCCCTTCATGGAGATACATATTTTCCTGATCTTACATCTATTTGACTGACAGGTAAAGAAGGAACCTTTTTCTTTTAAATCATACCATAAGGCAAGGTACCCTAGTGGAATGAAAAATTTACTTGTTAATAAATAAGGTGATGTGGGTTGGACTTTAACACTAGCTATGTGACATAGGGCATGTCCAGAAAAGAGATGGCCTGGATTCAGTGGTCCCTTCCAGCTTGAAATAGTTGATTTTAGAATCTAATCCATCCTGCCCTTTAATAAAGGAGGAAACTGGGGACAGAGAGGCAAAGTGATCTGCCCAGTGTCATGCAGAGGGGAAGCAGGGATTCAAATCGAGTGCCCTATGACTTCTAACTAGCCTACTCAATACCTGCATGAGCTTGGGGAAGTCTCTGATCCCCTCAAGAACTTAGTTCCATCATCTGTAAAAATAAATATGCTTGCATTGATGAAGTCACTTTTTCTCTCTGTGCCTGTTTCTTTGTCTGTCAGATAGGATGGTAAGAGCACTACTTCATGATGTATGTCATCATGAGGATCCAATGGGACAACACATGCAAAACATCTTCCAAACCTTAAAGTGCTCTATAAATGCTATTACTATTGCGTTGTTACTGTTCTCTCTGAAGTCCTCCTGGACTTTGTGTTTTCCTTTGGACATTGACCTGGAGTTGATAGTATGGATCTTTGCCATTTCCCAAGGAAGAGTTCTCCATAAAACTGAACAATCTAATAATAAATGACTATGGATTTAGACATGAAAAGATCAGTTAGCCCAATCTCATTCTTCATTTTATATAGAAGGAAACTGAGGTCGATTTAAACAAATTGCACCTGGGCAGAGAGGAAGGAATTCCTAAAGACTGCATTTGAAGCCAGGCACTCTAACTCCAAACTGAATATTTTCTCCCCCATAGCACACCCTTCCTAGTAGAGCCGGTGTTTAAAATCAGGTCACTGAACACCCAATCTAGTATTCAATGTAGGATATACAAGGGCTAATTGGATTTGGGCAAGCTGGGAGGCCACTTTAAGTGAGAAAAACAAAGTGTCCAGGCTCCCCTTTCCTTTCTCTTTGGTCTTCATAAAACTTGAGTTTTAGAGAAAGTTTTTTTTTAACACCTCTTTAGGGGTAATGTACACCTGTGACCATCTAGTGTAGCTTATGGAACCCTTCTCAGAACCATGTTGGTAAATGTATAAAATCAAAATATAGAGGATTGTCATAGAAATTAAATTTATAGGAATAGTTATCACTTTTTGTTAAAGTCCCTGGACCCCAGATTAAAAAGTCCTTCAAAGGCAAACTTTCAATTCATTCACTGTCCCGGATTGAATGAACAAATGAAAAACAATTTATTTAATAATTACTATGGACTAAGCACTCTGCTAAGCACTAGGAGTACAAACAGAAGAATTGGGACAATCGTTGGTCTCAAGAAGTTCACACTCTACTCTGGAAAAAAATATTAGTGAACTCTTTCTCAGATAGGGGTTACGTGGAGGAAACTGCAGCAAAGTCAGAGCCTTAGAAACATGGCTGCCTCGATAAGTACAAGAAGTCCCATGGTCACAGAAGTCCCGTTGTCACGAAGTTAGATGGG
Source organism: Notamacropus eugenii (assembly GCF_028372415.1). NCBI lineage: Eukaryota > Metazoa > Chordata > Mammalia > Diprotodontia > Macropodidae > Notamacropus > Notamacropus eugenii. The sequence continues at coordinate 519,669,412 of NC_092873.1, forward strand.
TGCTATCTTTAATTATGATGGTGCTGAACTGGAGCCACCTGATCACTAACAAGATACCTTCTGTACACCAGTAGCTGTCAGAGCTTCCTAGTCAAATAAACAGTAAACAAAGAAGGAACAGAAACAAAACATAGTGCTTACTGGCACCCTAGCAATGATGCTGCTCAGGACCATCCAACACTAAATGTATCTGTGCTGTGAGGAGAAGGTTCAGAGAAGCCTATCATGTGCATATTTCTTCACTGTTTGGTTGCACATTAACTTGATTAGTACAGTAAAACTGAGTACATAGTATGTCCTTTCATTCTTTTAAGCTTCTTGAGTGTTTTCTTAAATGTCTGTAGAGTTACTCCCCTTATCTTGTGCTATAGATACTGCAATCTTTCCGAATCTCAGTGTAAATTAGAGCTCACAAGCTGTAAATTTAAAGGGAACTTGCAAGGTCTGGTTGGCACATGTGATGAGTGTCAAGAAACCATCTTGCAGTAGAATCAGACTCATTTTTCTCCCTTTTTGAAAGATCTTTCTTTTTGATGCCACTTTCCTTCCATGTTTATACAAGTTGATCAGTTTGAAAGGAAAAAAATAATATTGCGTTTCAAAATGGCAGAAAAGTTGGAAAGTCTCAGGAACATTCACGATTTTGATCTGGGCTCTCAAAAACACTGAGTTGCAGTGGCAATGGTTTAGTTTTTTTTCTATTGTCAATTACTTTGACAAGAGTGGCTGTCAAGAAAATTGTTCTTACACATCCCCAGAGTGTTAAACATGCTTTTTGCAAAATCAAAATTATTAGAAGATCTGACCATGATAACACTCTGTAAGTATTTGAAATTCCTGGTCTCACTGGAAGCCAGTTAACAGATGATGTGGGATCTCTGACAGAACTGAACAGTGTTTACATTGTTCAGGAGTACATGGAGACAGACTTGGCTAATCTGCTAGAGCAGGGACCTTTATTGGAAGAGCATGCCAGGCTTTTCATGTATCAGCTGCTCCGTGGGCTCAAGTATATTGATTCTGCAAATGCACTACACAGAAATATCCAGCTAGTCAATCTTTTTATAAATACTGAAGACTTGATGTTAAAGATAGGTAGGTGGCTTCGGTCTTGCCCAGATCAAGGATCCCATGGGAAAACCATCTTTGCTGGTGCACATGAACTTGAACAGATGTAGCTGATTTTAGAATCTACTTCTGTTGTTCATGGGGAAGATAGGAGATTCTCAGTGTAGTCCCCATTCACAAATATATATATATATATATATATATATATGACTGAGCCACACATCCTCTTAATTCTGCTTCCAGGATTTAGTCATGAAACGCTGGACTTCTTGGAGCAAATTTTGACATTTAGTCGAATGGATCGATTGATAGCTAAAGAAACTCTACCCATCCTTAAATGAGCATTTATTCTTTTCTAATGAAAGAACCCATTTCAAGTCATCCTTTTCACACTGAAGATGAAGTTAATGATCTTTTGCTCATGGATGAAACTCAGTCACATTTATGATTGGGAGAAGTACTATGATTGTCAGTTTTCAGACCATGACTGATCTAAACACAATAATGTTGAGACTGAAGAAGTCCAGTGTGACCCAAAGGCTCTTTATGATGTCCTTGATGAAAAGGAAGTACAAGGAGATTCTCAAAAATATTTGGATGGAGATTGTGGAAAGTATCTGAAGGGTCTTGCCTTTGATGCCCATCTCTCTACTGAGCCTTGTTGGTACTGTCCAGATCATCATGAATATAAATCTTGTGATCTGGAATGCAGTCACACTTGTAATTACAAAATGAGGTCATCATCTTAATTAGATAACTTAGTTTGGAGAGAGAATGAAGTTAACCAATACTATGAAGCCAAAGTTATTATAGATCTTTCTAACTGGAAAGAATAAGCACAGAATAATTTGATAAGAAAGGCAAGTCAAACTGCAGTTAAAACTCAAATAGCTCTCAAAGAAGCATCAGAGCCATTGGTTGAAAAAGAAAAGGAAAATAATCAAGGATTTGACTTTGATTCCTTTATTGCGGGAATGATTCAACTTGTTCACAACATGAGTTTATATGATGTTTCTGATAAATTAAATGACTTGAATAGCTCAGTGTCCTAATTAGAATTGATAAGTTTGATATTGAAGTCAGTAAGCCAGAAAAAGCAGAAAAAAGCAACACCAAATTTAACTCAGTTAGTAGCTTTGTAACAATCTTCTTGGGACAGCCAGTTTGTGAGTGGTGAGGAGGAATGTTTTCTCAAAGATCAGTTTTGTTGTGAAGTAAGAAGGGATGAACAAATGAAGAAGGAAAACACTTATGCCAGTTAGTTGGACACGTTCTTTCACAGGAAGGGAGGTACTGAAATGTTAGAAACTCAGTCAGTAGAGGATGGCTTTGTTTGAGGCAAGAGAAAGGGAGGATTTTCTTAACAATAGTAGGGAGTACCTCTTTGGTAAGTCACTTGAGTCTATAGGCATCCCATAGTTTCATAGTCCAGTTGGTTCACCACTTAAATCAAGATGGACCACATTAAGACCTTCTGCTATGAAATCTCCCCTCCCCCCAGATTCCCCATAAAACATAGAGCCGTATTCTGAAATATCTGAACTAAAACACTCAGTAGACAGTTCTTTTTGTATTCATGAAATGTGTTGTGTCTTTTTTATTGCTAGTATAAGTCATTTTCACTTGAATCAGACGGTATCATTTTAGTATGGATTTCATTCACTCTTGGTTCTTAAAATCTAGAATTACTTCCTATATATGCAATAGTTTTCATTTTAAAAGGCCATGTTGGTTGCACAAAAAAATGAAGGAAAAGAACATAATAATATAATGCAGGAAAAAAGCAAAATTATTGTACCCAGTCAAGTAAAAACATTATCTCCATAAAATGGTTATCTGTTTTACAGAAAAAAGACCCCAACCATCTTGCCTTGAAATTTACACAATAAGACTGTACAAAATTGTATGAAGAAATCTATTTTTTCTAAAATGTTTTTATTCAAGAGTATTTCCAAGTTTTTCATACTACACACATTTCTTAAAATACATGAAACCAGCAGAACTGAACATGAATGCTGAATTTGGTACACCAGTGTTATCTACCTTGAGGTAACAGAGGTATGTGACAAAACGTTCACCACATGTAATGCTTCCCACTATGCACTTTTATTTAGCCATCATTATTATAGTAACTTCTTAATAAGAATCATTCACTGTTTATAAATGCTCTGATACACATTCTTTTAACACACCACATATTTATTTTAGCAAATTAGTGCATTTTTTTGTATTTAATTATACAAAATAAGCTTCATTTTTTGAAATTTATTTGCAAATAAAGTTTTTCCATTTGGCACCATTCCTGCCTAGAGACTGTTCACATACCTGATTTACTGAAATGTTCATTTGAAGTAAAGCACTCTCTATCTATAGGAATTTGTATTTTGGAGGTGATTAATCTATCTATAAAGAAAAACTAGGAATTATTTTATTATAAATTCCTCCTAGATGTCTTAATTGTGTTTAGTTTTTCATTGTAATGTTAAACTTGTTTCCGTGGATTCAACGAAGGTACATTAATACAGGTTATAAGCTGTAAGACAGATTTTGATTTTATTGTATCTTTTTGCTACACAATCTATTCCCCATCCCAAAGCAAGCATGAATAAAATTAAGCTAAATGTTAAAAAAGAAAGAAAGATGAAAGATGAATAAAAAAAAAGATGTGCTCCACAGCAAATGGAAAGGTCAAGAAATCCCAGGGGTTCTACAGCAGATTGGAAGATAAAGCCTAAGGTCCTTGGGTTCCATGTATAGGTCTAATGACAGTGCTGGAGAAATGCAAAGTTAGGATGCCCTTGGGAGCAGCAGAGAAATGGTCTGTCCTTGTATTCTCTCCTGTCATCAAAGGGTACAGAGTTTTGGATTCCATCTCATCTAAGCTATAAAAGCCATCAAGCAAAGTAGTCTGTAATGGTGGCAGGTCTTTCAGGCTCTCCTGAGTGGGTCCTGAGAGTGCATAGGTTTGAAGAATTAAGGGAAGATAAGGAGAAAAGGGAGCCTTGGATGGTGGTGGGTGAGATTCCTCAGCCTAGAGACCCTGGAAACAGAGTAGGAGAGAAGATGCTGTTGTGGTAGGTTATATAAAGAAGTAGCTGGAACTATGGAAAGACTGAGCTCCAGATCCCATTGTCCCTAATGAGGCATGTGGTCATGAGCAAGCCAAACCCCTCTGAGCCTCATGGTCCTCACTAGTGGAATGGGGATGAGAGCCCTTGGCATTCCCCTGGACGTCCCGTTTTAGGAGAAGGGACACTGGCATGTGCCATGGTGTCTCGAGGAAGACAGCTTGAATAGTGAAGGGACTTATAGTGGATGTCTTACAATAATTGATGAAAGATAGTGGGTTTATTTGCCTGAGAGAAGAATAGGGGAGGGGAGTGGGAAGGAAAAAGAGAAGTTTACTATCTGAAGGGCTATTGGATCAGCCTTCTTTGGTGAGCCCCAGGGGGCAGAACCAGGAATAATGGGTGGTTGTTGCAAACTGGCCACTTTACTTAAGGACAATCTTCTTAACAACTAAGACTGTTCAGAAGATGGAAAGGCTCTTCTTGGGAAGCCATACAATTTAGAAGATGGAGGGGACCTTGGAGACCATCTAGTCCAACCCATTCACCAAAGGAATCCCCACTATAACATCCCTTACAGGAAATCCTCCTTTCTCATTTTGAAGATCTTCAAGGAAGCTGGACCACAACATGTTATGGCATCCCATCACACTTTGGGATGGTTCTCATTGATAGTAAAGTTTTCCTGACATCAAATCTCTATGTTTTTCTTTATATCCCCTCCCCACTGCTCCTTGTTCTACCTTCTGGGGTCAGAGAGAACAGAATTCCTCTTCCTAGGGACAGTCTTTCCAACACTTGGAACATCAAACAAGACTATGATTACCTCTCTAAGGTCTCTTCTCTTCTCATTGGGCTAAACATACCCAGTTACTTCAAAGCTTCTTGTCATTTTTCTTGTTCCCCTTGGAACTTCTCTGCCTTCTCTCTGTCTTATGGTGCTCAGAACTATTCACAGTGCTCTCAGTGTGATCTGACTTGGGCTGAGTACTGTGGCAGTATCACTTCCTGATTCCTGATAGCCAGGCCTCTCTTGAATTGCAGCAGCAGACACCAATAGAGGTCCTCCTATGGAGACTGGATGATTGCTCATGGGCTATGTTAGAGTGTGATTCTATTTCATGTTTGGGCAGGTGTAGACAGCTGCGGATAGCCTGTCCAGGTCTGGAATTCTATGATTCTGATTCTGGTTGGGATGAGGAAAGCACTTTGTGAACTTTTGTAGTACATTAGGAAGTGAGTTGCTCCGACTTTTAAAAATATCTTTGTTTTGTGAAATAAATAACTTTAAATTTCCAGCCTCTTGGGTTTCAACTGAATTAGTTGGAGCACCTGTCTAGGCAACAGGAGACATGGTGGTGGTCAAAGTCCAACAGGGTCTTTCTTGATGAGCTATTATTATCCTTGTTGCCCAGTAAGTGGACAGCTCCTGTAGGCCAGTGTGATTTTCTTGGGTCTGGTGATTCTTGGGAAAGTTATTTGCAAGGCTATGTGAAGGGTAACTCACACCCCACCCCACCTCCACACACCCCGGGTGCCTTGTATAATCTAGGGGTGTCAATAACTTGGAACAGATGGTGCCACCTGATGAGGGTGGTTCCTTTTCTCAGAGATCTTGATGGAGACCATACATAAGGCTCATTTGAGGATCTGATTCAGCAAAGAAGCACACTGACCTGACCACACTGGCAGCTGGGAGCTCTGGCTCCAGGACAGACTGAACTTTTCAAGCTCAAAGTTGAGGCAGTGGACGCCTTCTTGTCTGGACGTGGCAGCAGGTGAGGGGTTCTATGCCAAACTTCTTCACCCCAACAAAATCCGACATGGTGACCAATGCATACCCAGGCTCTCCGTGCCAGGCAGCAACAGATGTCCTTATGTGGTACCCTTGCCGATCTGTTTGTGGATAGCTCTCTAGATGCCTTGGTTTCATTAACGACAAGTTGGAATAGGAGTTGGTGGAAATTCTAGGAGGCATCTTAGGGGAAGGAGGTGGTCTGACAGCCAAAAATGTAGCTTTCAGGGAATCTTAAGTTTCACTTATTCCAAGTTCCCTTAACTTTCTTTCTTTCTCTCCCTCCCCCTCCCTCCCTCCACCTCCTCCTCTCAGCTTTTGGCCGGGAACTTTTCCCTGTCCCCACATCTTAAATCAAAAGGAAGTCCTTTGAAATATACACTCACCAATTTCAGCTTCCCATCGAACTCCCCTTGTAGCAGAGGAGAGGGGCTGTCGGGGTTGCATTAGGAGCCAGCTCCTAAGAGAAGCAACCTGTCTAAATAGAGCAGAGTCCAAAGAAGGTGAGGTCCTAGGGGACAGCTCTCTTACAACATCCCATGATCATAGAATTGGAAGCACTTCCAGCCCATCTAGTGGAGGCTTCCTGCTTCCAGATTCAGTGCTCCAGCAATGGCCTCTGAATTCCCTCTAGCTCTAACGCTATGACTCCATGAGGACAGATGTCCTGCCTTTCTGAATTTACAAGTAGGGGAAGTACAACAGGGAGGCAGAAGATGGTCATAGAAAATGTGACAGAATTTGTGTGCAAGAGATATAACGTGCTAGGTGAGGTTTCAAGTCAAAAATATAATTTTGGATTGTGGAAGGGAAAGGAGGGAAAGGAGGGAAAAATTTAGAGAAGTGGAATTTCCTGTGATCTTAGATGCAGAGCTGAAGGGCACCTCAGAAGTTGTTTTTTCTTGCCCCTGCCTTAGACAAACAAGAAAACTCAGCTCCTCTCTGCCTCCTATCCCACAAGTGACCTAGATTGGAACTCTGGAACTCTGAGTCCAAGTCCAGAGTTCTTTACACTGCCTGATACCGCCCCATAAATGTCTGTGAGCTTAAATTAAATGAATGCATCTTAAAAGCAGTTGAAGCATTTCCCTGTGAGCAAGGTGAGCCAAAGGAGGTTCAGTGATGGCCAAGATCATGTGGACTGGATCATCTGATCAGATCTAGATTATCTGATCTGATTGGAAAGGGCCTCAAGGAACAAAATAGGACCTTAGGTTCTCTAAAGAAAACCTACATCTCCCATGTTACAGATAAGGAAACTGAGGCACAGAGCTGTTGTGACTTGCCTAGAGACACATAGATAGGAGCCATTTAAACCAGTATTTAAACCCAGTCTTCTCTGCTCCAAAGACAGCTCCATCCACTAGCACACTACCTCTACCTCAACTAAAATAAGGGTAAAGAAAAGGAAGGTAGAGTTTCAGTGGAATTTTTCCCCTCAAACTGATAAAATTTTATTTATTGTAGTAAGGGAGGAAGAAGACTCAGCACGGTGTTTGTGATTCTTTATTTTTCCCTTCACTTAATTCATTCACTTATTTATCTATTTACTCTCAGCAGCAAGGTGGTACAGTGGAGTTCAAATTTGCCTCCAGACACTTACTAGCTGTATTTATTAGCTGTTTGCCTCAGTTTCCTAATCTGTAAAATGCACTCCAGCATCTTTGCCAAGAAAACCCCCAATGGGATCATAAAGAGTCAGATGTAACTGAACAACAACATTTATTTATTCATCCATTCATCTATTCATTTGTTCAATCATTTATTTGTTTATTCATTTTTGATTGGGAGAGGAGGCGTTTGGGGGTGGAAGTGATCTATGAACTTGGTAAAGCTGGCTAGGCTCAGGCCTGGACTTACTTTAATGCTACACAGTCCACAGCTCCTTGCTAACCACCATCCCACCCTTCCAAAAAGAATTAAAAACATGAAAAGATACTGCACTGAATAAGAAAGATTTTAGAAGCTTGAAAATAAATATGTATCTATGCACATACATTAGACCTATACACATATGTAGAGGTTGCTTTATGCAAAGCAGCTCCTGTTGGGTCTGCTACAGTTAATTCCAATAATTTTGTACTTTCTTTCCTATAGCTTTTTTGACTTTAGAACTTTACGAAAGGGAGGAGGGATTCTGGGAATTATGCAGAAGTCCCCAAAGGATGCCAACTGACTTTTCATTCTTGGTTTTTCACTCTGTCTGGTTAGCACCCATCCGGTGAGGGAAACCTACAGAGGTAATTAACTATTGCTTAAAATTGTAAAATCAGGGTAGGGGTTGATGTTGAAAAGGAACTTGGAGGAAAAAAAGAAACAGCCCTCAAATTTCAAGTATCTGGAAATCAGAGACTTTCAGTTTCTGGGCTGAAATGACAGTTGTTGGCAGAACTTGATTTTTTTTTAACTTTTCAAGTTACAACGAGCAAGTTGCCAATAGTTGGAATTGTCAGGGGGAGGCCCTGGCCCCTCTGGTTTAAATCTAATCTGCCTGAGAGATCTGACAACAGGTGCAGATACTCTTACAATTCTCTGCCCTGACTTTGATTGTTTTCACCCAACACCCTGCCTGGATTGTGTCTCATCATTTTAATAACAACGTGATACTGTTACAGGGCTAAAAGACAAGAAGCCAGACTTTCTTTCCCCTTGGCTTCATGGGAGTCAAAACATCAGGCTTCTTCTGTCTCTCTTTCCCAGCCCTTTTGGGGGATCAGGGTGGGGGGAAGGACGAATGGGTCCTGTCATAGTTAATTGACTCTCAGGGTGCCAAGACCTACTATGTCGGGTTGTGCTGAAGTAATGCACGTGTGTAGATAATTATCTGGTCCCAACTCAGGAAAAGTCTTGAATCAACATGCACAGCACCTACCATGAGGACAGGGAAAATAATTACATGATTCTTTTTGCCATGTGATAACTTGAGGCGTGGGTGGATTTTTGCTGGTACCAATGCCTCATTCTACTTAAAATAAAATCTTACTGAGGTGGAGGATGGGGCAGGGGAAGGGTCATGAGGAATCACATCTGAATTTTCCCCATGGTACGTTTTTGCACAAACCACCCTGGCCGTTTGGACTGGGAAGTGATCACCACTAGGGGTTTTGTTTTTTCTCTGTCTGGGGTTGTAGATAACCCACAAGGTGAATGTCTTTCACAGGTGTCAGAAAGTGGAGACATCCTTATTAGACTAGGATGTTCTTGAAAGCAAGAACTATCTTTTCCTCCTCTATCTGTATCCTCAGTGCTAAGCACAGTGCCTGGCACATAGTGGGTCCTTAATAAATGCTAGACATAGACTGAAGCCCAGGTCCTGAGTTAAAGTTCTGTTTAGAGCCATTTATAATGTAGAAAAAAATTAGTTTTAATAGGGACATCAAGGGCTGTCTTGAGATACTTGAGTTTATGTCAGGAAGCTAACCAAGGTGCTTCCTATGACCCATAATCTGGAAAGGTAACAAAAGTTTTCTTTCTCTTTTTTCTCCCATTCTGCCTTTGAAGTGACTTCATGAGAATGACGAAGATTCTGTAAGACAGATAAACTCAGCACACAGGAGGACTGCTAGCATAGGTTCATTCTTGATTTGGTCAGACAGGGAAGACTGAGAAGGGGTTAATGATCTGACTTTATTCTAGTCTAGTTTTCTCAGAAGAGGTTGCTGAAATGAGAGCACAAACTCCTGTAGCATTCTCTAATCACCCTTCTCACAGGAGCGGGGGGGGGGGGGGGGGGGGGGGGGGGGGCACCTATCCCAACGTATTGATGGGGTAAATAGAGACAGGCACAACATATATTTCTCCTAAATTCCCTCAAGCCTCAATGAGGGCCAGTTGAGGCAAATACAGATCCCCCCTACCTTGATTGGGGCTAATCAAGAAGAGCGCAGCGTTCTAGCTTGTGCACTCAACCCTAAGGTACTCCCTAAGGTTCCCCATTCACTGACCAGTGACCACCTGCTTTATAGACCAAAAGAAGGACTATTGCCGGCAATAGCCACACAAGTTTACATCACCTCATCCCTGTATCTCACTGTGCAGTCACAGTGGATGCTTATAGTATTTGTCAGTATATAATGGTATGTAAGTGTGGTGGAGATGTTTGGAACCATATCTGTAGGAACTCATATCTGGATCGTTATGGCTATGAATCCTGGGAAACTGAACTCAAAGAAATAATGACAAAAATTCACTTTATACACACTAAAATCCACTTCCTTACACCTTACATACAGACTCCAATATCGATCTAACCTTAGGAGAACTTTACTTAGGATGGAAAAACGGGGCCTTGAAAAATCAATTCAATTCATATTGTGTGATCTTGGGCAAGTCCCTTTCTCCTCTTTGGGCTTCTGTTTCTTCTTTTGAAAAAGGAGGGAGTTGGATTAGATGATCTCTAAGGTACTTTCAAGTTCTAAATCTATAAACCCAGTTGTCACTGTTAAGGACTGTATATACTGTCCAGAGTGAATTTCAGAACTCAGTTCAACAAGAATTTTTCTTTTTCTTTTTTTTGAAATCTAATAGTGAAACATCTTCTTTATTAATATATGAAAGTGTTCAAATGTCCTGTACCTTCAGATAAGTCATAATTGAATCTTCCTTCAGCCTAGTGGGAGAGTATGGTCACTTTGTTCTTTGGTGGAGGGGTGAATGTGCAGCATGTGCTACAGGCTACTTATTAAAGTGTTTCTGAGCAGGCAGAAGAATGGCCAACAGTTTTCACTTTGGGTTTATAACCATCCTAATCCTGATGGGATGCTGGGATTCAGTGCCAGCACTGCCACACATCATCTCTCTTTGACTTCTGATCTTTTCTTCCCACTCCTCTCTTTGTCCCTCTACAACATCACACTGTGACTTTCTCAGCTCCATTTCCAACCCTCCTACTGCCCAACCTCATCACCAAGTCAGTCTTTGTCTGGTGATGCCAGGACATTGGAGGTTCACACTCAGCCTTTTGGGTAATATTTTCTAGAGACTTTTCCCCTGTTGAGTGAAGCTCTCCCAGCCCACTGCATGTTGGAAATAGAGTCCATGGACATGTCCTCTACACTTGTTGCAAAGAATTTTTCAGAGTTCTATTATGTGCCCAATGTTGTATTGGTGCTAGGAATAGGAGGACCAGGATGAGCCAAGGAGCTCTCAGGGTGCTTACATTCCATCCCAGCAGTCTCCCTTGCCTGTAATACACTCCCTCCTCATGCCCAACTCATAGAATCCTTGGCTTATTTCAGACTTCAACCACCTCTTTGGAAAACCTATTCTGATGTCTTCCATTGATACGCTCGACCCTTTGGAATTTTATGGTTGCTATTTTAGTTGGACTGTTGATTTCCTTGCCATAGGGAGTTCCTAGTGAGAAGCTACATCAACCAATGTAAATCAGTACCCACTCTGCAAATTAGAACTTAGGATGTTTTCTGAGGTAACATTTAAGGTTGAGTGCCTTGCTCAGCATCACATAGCAAATGTATGTCTTGACCAGCTCTCTACTCATCATACCAGATTGGGTCTCCCCCAGAGACTGGTCTTTGGGTGTATAGCTATAATGAGAGTTAAAGATTTTCTCCCACCATTAATAGGCCCTAGGTGAAGCCCATTAAGGGGAGCTTGGTTAGGGGAGACTTGTTTTGTAGGAAGGTCCACACCTTTTGTTAATTGATGAGGCACTGGGTCATAAGGGTTGTGATGCCCTCAGGCTCTGAAAAGTGTATGTATATTTGCTGAGGTGAAGTTTTGCTTTGGGGGGCTTATTCTTCAGAAGAAGGTTTGTGTGATATGGCCAGAGGAAACTCTGGGAAGCTATTAAGAAGCGCGAGCACACACACACACACACACACACACACCACCACCACCACCACCACCACCACCACCACCATTACTCCCTGGCTTTGAAAACCCAGATGTTGGTGCTTCTCTCTCTGGCAACTGTGTATGTATGCAATGCCCAGGCAGTTAGATCTCTCTGTTGATCTGTGATGTATGTATTGTTTATGGTCAGACAGTTAGAAGCCCTGTCTGCTGGTCTTTATTTCTCTCCTTGTACTTTCTCTGTTGGTATATGTGATAAAAGAAGATTATTGGCCCTTCAAAAGTTGCTTTCCTTATAGAAAAGCAGATCTAAGAACCTGTGCTAGCAGGCTATCCTGGATGTGTCAGGGTGTTTGTTACTACAATAGCTAATAACAGGAGACAGTATTTATGTGGCATTTACTATGTGTCAGGCATTGTGCTAAGTGGTGACAAATATTATCTCATTTGGATCTCATAATCACTTTGGCAGGTGAGTGCTACTTTCCCCCTTTTACAGATGAGGAAACTGAGGCAAAGAGAGGTGAAGCAACATTCCCAGAATGATAAGGTAGTATCTGAGGTGAGATTTGAACTCAGAGCTTCCTGACTTCATTTCAGATCACTGTTTTACCTATCATGTGTGTTTGTGTGTGTGTTTGCATGTAACTGAATGACTCTTATACATTTGGTTTCCCTAAAAGAAGTCATTGAGGGCAAGACAGCATGATTTAGTTTGTTTTATATTCTCTGTCTCTAGCATGATACCTGGCAAAGAGCAGGGGCTTAAAGCAAATTTCCTGCTTTAAGGAAATCCCATCCTGGGATGGGATGTTGAATAGCCTCATTAGATTGGAAGCTTTCTGAGGTCCAGGGTTGTTTCACTTTTTCTGTGATTTCTGCGTTGTCTAGAAAACTCCACGGTGACAGAAGATATTGGGCAAAGGCTTGTTGAATAAATAAATTCTACTAGGGGAATGATTATATGCTGGGGTATGTAATACTAATAGATAAATATGAAAGATGCATCTGGCATAAAAGAAAAGTGGGCTCACAGTCAGGAAAGCCTGGGTTCAAGCCCTGCATACCAGATGATCTCTCAATGACCTAGGCACCTCTGTAGGACAGTGTTATAGAGGAGATGCTGCCCTGTTTTTGTAAATGGTGTTTTCCCATTTTGGAGTTCCCAAAGTTATCAGTGAAATCACAGGTCCCACCCTATGGGGGCAGGGTGTAGAAATAAACAAAGTAAACTCAGGGGTGCTTTGGATGCCATGATACACTTGGCATCAGGGAGACTCACTTTTCTTAGTTCAAATCTGGCCTCAGACTCTTACTACATATACGACCCTGGGCAAGTCATTTAATCCTGTTTACCTCAGTTTCTTCTTCTGTCAAAAGAACTAAAGAAGGAAATGGTCAACCACTCCAGTATTTCTGCCCAGGAAGTCTCAGATGGGGTGATAGACAGACATGACTGAAATGACTGAAAAACAACAAAATATTAAGATCAGTTTGCTATGTGGAGGAACTACGGAGACTTGAAAATGCCTCGTGGAGTTCTTCATGTGTTTTGTATTCTGGAACCCTTGGGTGATCAGTCTGATGAAGCTTATGGATCTCTTCTTGGAATTCTGTTTTTAAATGCAACAAATACAATACATAAGATTACCAAGAAAATCAGTTATATTGACATACAATTATCAAAATATTAAAAGAAAATAATTCCACAAAGCTCAGGTTAAAGATCCTTGATTTAAAAGGTGGCCCCTGAGCTACGCTATGAAGGAAACTATGTAAACTAAGTCTATCTTTATGTAAAATGTAATTCCTGCTATGAATGAAGCAATTTCGTTGCAAAGGTCTGCCAGCGCAAGATCGTTTGCTTTCCAGGCTTTCTTTTATGTGGACCAAGTGCTCAGGACTCCCATGTGAATGCAGAGATGGGGATGATCTCATGGGCTGTGCATAATGGTGCACAGAAGATGGGAAAGACTCACTGAGCAGTCCATTATAAGCCTAGCAGAGGAATCAGCTACCTGACCCAGGACCACACCGCAAACACTCGCAGTCATGACCAAAAATGCACTCTTCTGAACTGGGCACTGTGGAGGACTTGCATCCTGTTCACTATTTATGGTCTTTCATCTTGGGGACTTGTGATCGGTGGTTGAAACACAAACCCAAGAGGATAAAGTTTGAAAGAGAAGTCACTGACCCTGCAGCAACTTTGCCAAAACCTTCCTGATCTAGGAAAGTGCTGCTCTCTATTGGAAGCCCATTTATTGTTTCACAGAAGAGTGTATGTGTTTGAATGAGTAGTCAAAAAAAAACTGGCTGGGGTAGTTGATAGAGTTCTGGATTGCAGTCATGTTCAAATTTTAATACTATTCACACTCAGTAGGTGAGTTATCACAAGAAAGTTATTGATCCTCTCCGAATCTCAGGTTCTTTATCTATAAAATGGGAATGAAAAGATCTGAAGTATAGGCATTTACCTCACAGGGTTGCTATGAGCCTCAAATGAGACAACGTATGTAGGATGCTGTATAAGGATGCTTTAAAGGGATCTTGAAGTATACATATATATAAAACAGTGACATCACTGTTGGTAGTGGTGATTAGTATCTTGGTGAAACGAGAAATCCTTTAACATTGTGTCTGAAACACAATTGGTTCATGATTATTTGGAGTCTCTTTGTTATGAGACTTGCTTACGTGAAAGATGTTCCCCGGATAGCTCTCAGTGGAGAAGCAGGATCCAAGTGTCTTCAGCGCTGCTGGTATTTGGCCATTTTGCAGCAGTGTGAATGGGATGTCCGTTTCCCTGGGTATTCTAGGGATTCACACAGTGGAGCTCTAAATCACATTCAGTTACTATGACTAAACTATGGTGTTATTTCTATATGAGAGAAATATATCTCCCACCCTTTTAAGTGCTCTCCATTGGTCTGGGGTCTTCACGGAGCAATTTTGTTGTTGTTCAGTCTTGTCTGACTCTTCATGATTCCCTTAGCTTTTGTTTCTCTGTTTGTTTCAGCAAAGATATTAATATGGTAGGCCATTTCCTTCCTCAGCTCACTCTATAGATGAGGAAACTGAGGCAAACAGAGTTAAGTGACTTGCCCAGGATCACACATTTAGTGAGTGTCTGAGACCAGATTTGAATTCAGTTCGTTTTGACTCTAACCCCAGAACTGTATCCACTGAACTACCTAGCTGCCCAAATTGTTCCTGAAATCTCAATAATAGTTATTTGGTTGTATTACCCAAATTATCCTATACCATACCTAAAGTAGGGGGAGTGGATGAAAGGAAGTATCTCACACACATACACACACACACACACACACACACACACACACACACTCACCCATAATCTCCTCAGATGTGAGATCACTTCAGAGGCAGCATGTCTGTACCAGGGACAGGCAAGGCACGGATGAGGTCCTGGAGAGACGGTGCTTCCTCAGGGACCTCATTCAAACTCCTTGGTAGAGACTGAGCCCAGGGCTTCTCATTTTCTGTTAGAAATGTTCAAGAGGAAGAGCTTGGAGAGATTCTAGTTGGGTAGTTAGTTCATTGAGGGAGTCTTTGGCTCAGAGGAGGATCATCAGGGAGAACCCTGAGCGTGGCAGAGGTATCTCTTTTTAAAAAGTTTTATTTATTTTTAATTCATGGGATAAAACAAGAATAAGAACATAGTATAATAAAAAAGATAATTGTACATGAAACTGCAAATCTATTATGTACAAGTTGTTATTCCTTCTAAACATGTGATAAAGTTATCGTGTAAATTTCTTTTTCTTTTCTGTCCCCCTCCCTCTCCTAGAAATGACTACAATTAGATATGCATGTGTGTGATATACATATATACACATACACATATATGTAAAGCCACTCTATACATACTTCCTTTTATCAATTCTTTAGCTCAGCTAAGCCTTCACATATTAATATAACAAGTTTCTACGCACTATCCTGATCCCACAAAACCAAAGCTGAAGAGGTCCCATCAGCTTTTTTACCAAACTTTTTTTTTTTAAGAGAAGGCCTTAATGAGTCACATAATCATGCAATCCCCGGATGCACCTATATTTTTTTATGTTTTTTTTTTCATTTTATATCATTTCTCTTTTTTTTTGGCTTCTAAGGCCAAATTCCTGTGGCAATAGGGAGCCATTGGAGTTTTGGAGCAGGGGAGGGGCATAGCCAGAGCTGAGCTTTTGGAAAATCACTTTGGCAGCAGAGTGGAAAATCGATTGGAGCCAGGAGTGACTGAAAGCAGGAAGGTGAGTGAGGAGGCCACGGCTTTGGTTCAAGGGAGATGTGATGAGGTCCCATTCCAATAGAGCCAAGAGGCTGCTCTCAAGGAATTTCTCATCTAATTGGGGGGAAAATATGCACATCTCTGCTTCTTTGGCCTAATTACATGTGAGTTATTCCCCACTCCCTTATGCTAAGGGCGTTCACTTCAGTTCCCTGATCTACATTTCCTTTATATGGCTGGTGGTACTGGAGAAAGGGAAGGATAGAAAGAATAAGCTAGAATCCAGAGTCCTCTCCTCTTCCAAATGCACATCTGGAATTTCAGCATCTGTTTCACAGCCTCTCACTTGGATTTGTCAATGAGTCCTTTGGGTGACGTTTCCAAGGATATGGTAAGTTAGCTGCTAGATTTGGGTCTCCATGCTCACACTGAAATAATCTTTTCAGAATCCCAGGATGCTGGAGTTGCCAGAGAATTGGCAGGTCATCTGTCCCAGCACCTTCGTTTTTGCAGATGAAAAAACCCGAGTCTTAGACAATTTACTCCTATAGAAAATGAAAGTGTTGAAATAAAAAATTTAAAAACAAAAAGGTCTGGATTTGGAATCCAGGGCTTTGATGGCGGGGCTTGGGATCCCACCTCTGCTCAGCTACTTACAATTTATATAATTTGCAAGAAGACACTTTGCTTTTCTGGGCCTCAGTTTCCTCATCCATAAAGTAAAAGGATTGAGTGGTCCCTTCTAGTGATAAATCAATGTTTTTGATTATCATCATTGTTCCTAATGAGCCTAGGAATGATGTTAATAATAGCAGTTTATGTTTATTTAGCACAAAGATTTTCGTTAGCACTTTACACATATTATCTTATTTGACTTATAACCTAGTAACCCAGGCTCATATGACCCAGTAAATAGGGAAGTAAGCCCTATTGTTATCCTCATTTTATAGATGGAGTAATTTAGGGTCAGAGAGATTAAGCTCCTTACCCAGACCACAGTGGCATCTGATGTTTTCATCAAACGTGGCACATTCTAGAGTTTGGAGTCAAAGGGACCAAGTTCTAATTCTGGCCAAATAACTTGCTACTGCAGCAAACTTGTACAACTCCCTTTTCCTTTAGGTCCCTTGAGTTCCTTCCCTAGATAATGAGTTTGTGAGTATACTGTGAATTTGAAATGCGTAATGTTGGCCCCAGAGCAGAGACGATGAAACATGCCCCTTTCATTGGCCGTGTGGTCAACATTGTCTGTAGAAGGCTACACACGTGAAGAGCTGCCTCTGTGTCGGTTGGATTTGCTTCACCGTTTGTAATAAGGAAAAGCCCACGCAGTTGAAGGTGAAGGGTAAGGAGCGATTTTCTCAAATGACTCTGATGAAAAAACAAAAATAACAAAAAATACATTTTTTTTAAATAGAAAAAGAAAAGAAAATGAGAAGATTGGATTAAATGACCTTGTAGGTCCCCCCCAGCTGTAAACCTAGGGAACATTGAGGCATTAAAACTACAGATAATGGAAATTATTTACTGGCAGTCGTCCACTGACATTTTTTCCCTTTTACTGAACATTATCAATTACATGAGTATTGATTTTGTTATGAACCATAAGTGTTTGTGAAACAATGATGGCGTATGGAGATTCTTTGTATTTTATATGTGAGGGACAGGCTATGAGGACTGGACAGATCTATTATTTCATTCATATAGGGGAATAAGGGAACTCCCAGAGAGGAAAAGTTCATCTACTAATGCAAAGGGCACCTTTTCTGCTTTCCCTCTCTGCCTCTTATAAAGTAGGAATTATGTTGGTATATACACATGTAGATGTATGTGTGTGTGTATGTGTGTGTGTACATTTATATATGTACATGTACACATCTCCCAAGACTCTCTGTGCCACTTTTGGTCAGTTCTTAAGCCAGTTTTTCAACACATTGATCCAAAATCTTTCCTTGTGAAAATCCACACCCCTCCTTATTGCTTCTAGTTCTGCCCTGTAAATCAGTGCCATCCCTCTTTCCCATGATAACTATTCATTTATAAAGTGCTTATCATGTCCACAGCATTGTTCCAGGCACAGAAGACATCCAAAGTTTAGATAAACCTTACTCTCTGTCTTCATGGAGCCTTTGGTCTCATAAGTACCTCAAAACCTTACAAAAAGTAGAAGGTATAATCTGTTATCTTTGATTTCTTCACAGTTCTGCTAGGCTTTCAGATATATATTTAGCAAGTCATCTTGGTTATGAATTATTTGGAGGGGGGACAGGAATCCCAATAGTCTTTTAGCTGCCAACAATAGGCATTGAACCCTAAAGACAGAAGTCAGCCAAATCTTACCAAAAATCCTGGGGCTCTATACATATGGCCAACCCATGGACACCCTAGAACCCAATCCAGCTGGCTACAATAGCATTTCTCCCACTCCACCCCATTTCTTCATTAATTCAATTCACCTGGCCTAATATGGTGAGTGAAGAGAGAAGGAAAATGGAACTTACTCTCTTCCACTGCCCTCTTAATCAATCAATAAGTCAACAAGCATTTATTGAGTGCTGATCCATAAGACATGCCATCGCCCTCCTCCAAGATGTCTCTTCTTGTTTTGTAGAGAAAAGAACTGAGTGGGCACTTGAGCTTGCCAAAAGACAAGTCACAATATTTCTGGAACTCAGTTTCTCATCTAAAAATGAAGTGTTCGGACTGTTTGATATCTAAGGAATTCTCATATTCCATGTTTTTCTGATTCAGGGAAAGAGGAAAAAACCCAAATTGTCAATCCATTTATGCCTTCTCATCCTGTCCGTGAGCTCCTCTATAGCTGCTGAAGGGAATCCATGCAGTGGGCTAGGTGTCAGCCTCCACGTCTCTTCCCATCACATGGTTCCCAGTCAGTGAGCATGCAGGCTGTCTTGCCATCTTCCTCATTTCTGCTGTTTTATTGCCCCAATGCCTCTTCTGTTCATACATCCCTCAGGTGACATCCTTTACTTTGCTCTTCCCATGGAATTCTCCACTGGTAACGTGTGGTGGCTGTTCCACTGGCCTTTCACAAACTCCCAACTTCAATTCTATGACTTCAAACCATATAGCTTCAGGAGAGGATCTCTGAAGTACTCCAAAGGGTTTGGGATCTTACTGGTTAGAATGTGGACCACAGCCCCACCAAGTCTGTGCATCCTGTGTCATTCTTATCCATGTCTATCCCTGAGTTCCCTACAGTGGCCTGCCCAAAATGCCTGGAGCCTGCTTTCTTTCTCTTAACATCATGAGAGTGCCATGAAGCCCTCTGATCATCAACTTGTCATTCCTTACTCTTTCAAGTCAACAAGCACTTATTGGGAAATAATTTAACTTTTACTTAGTTTTTAGTTCCAAATTCATTCCCTATCACCTTCACTTCCCCCCCCCCCACACACACACCCCTTTAAGGAAACAAGAAAACCATAGCCCATTATGAAAATGTAGACAAGCAAAACAGGCTCTTTCGTTAGCCAGGCATCCCCCCAAAAAAGTTTCAATCCGTACTCAGAGCCCATCAGCTTTCTATTAGAGGAGAGTGGCATGCTTCCTCATAAGTCCTCTGGAATTATGTTGCTACTTGTTCAAGTATTTTTCAAGTGTCATGCTCGTATAACTATTTTTAATCACCTGCCTTGTTCTAGGCACTGTGCTAAGCCCCAGGATACAAAAAAAGGCAGAAGACAATTCTTGCCTTCAGGAGCTCACGAACAAATGGCGAAAACAGCATGCCTATAGCTTGGTACAGACAAGGTATAGGCAGGATATGTTGGAGACGATCATGCAGGGAAGGCATTAACATTGATAGGTACTAGATGGAGTTTTAGCAGAGACTTGAAGGAGGCCTGGGAAGCCAAGAGGCAGAGATAAGGCTGGAGAGGATCCTGGGAATGGGACACAGTGAGAAGCAACATGTAGGCTGACTTCATTGGATCAGAGCACATGGATGGAAATTAAGAGTAGAAGACTGGGAGTCAGAGGCCAGGGGACAGAAGACTGGAAGAGCCAATGGAAGACATGATAGCATTTACTCCATGAGGACGTTTTAGTATTTTATTCTTCCAAATTTCCCATAGGTCATAGGGCACAGCCTATTTACCGTTGCTACGCGTTACCCTCTATGGGAAATTCCTTTTCAATTTAAAGCCTATGTGTTGCATGCCTGGCTGTGGTACAGGATTAAGTCTAGAATGCTGGTATTAAATACAGTAGTTGAGCCTCTGTTCAAGAGAAGCTTGGGTCTACTATAGGACACCCCCAAGGTAATCTGGTCTTCTCTCCTCTGCCTGATCCATTACTAGCCCCATTCATTGGTCATGCTCAGAGTCCTTCTAAAATATATGCACCGAATCAGTAGCCATATCAGTTTCTATGTAAGTGTCTATCCAAGTAGACCGTCTTGACTCATTTGGTGTTTACTGTGTGGATAATTGGGACGAATGATTTTTGGATGATCATGGATTCCATGTCTGAGACTCTTCCATGTTCTGGGTCTGGGTTAATTCAGCATAAAGCCATTCTAACCCATAAGATGGCAAATATGAAAGACAATATTTAACTAACCCTCCAGATATTATATGTAAATACCTAGATTTGAGAAAGCTGTTGTGGTACAGTATAAAGAATGCTGGCTCACGAATTCGAACCTTGCCTCTGACAAATCCCTATATCTTTAGACAAGTTAATTCACTTTTCTAAGCTTCAGTTTTCCCATTTATAAAATGAACCTCTGATGTATTAGGTAGCACTTCATAGCACTTTAAAATTTGTAAAACACTTTATCTTTCTCATCACAATTGAGGAGGATAGGTATTTTATGATTCCTATTTTACACATGAGGAAACCAAGGCAGGCAGAGGTTAACTGACTTTCGCAGAATCACTCAGCTAGAAAGTGTCTAAGGCCAGGTTTGAACTGAAGTCTTCCTGACTCCTGGTCTAGCTCTTCATCTACTATGTCAGTCCAAAATCTGCACTCCTATAATCTTACTTATATAATGTTGGGCAAATCACTTTTCATTTGTGGGGCTCCATTTCATCCTTTGATGGAGGGCTCAACCACATGGACTCTGGGTGCCTTTCCTAGTGTTCAGTCTCCTATGATTCTACCTGTGTGATCCTGAGCAAGTCCCTTAACTTCTGTCTGTCTCAGTGTCTTCATCTGTAAAATGAAGGAGTTGGACACAGTGGCCTCTGGTGATACTTCTAGTTCTAGGCTGATGAGAGATATGAAATGGTTGAATATTTTGGGTTTGAGACTTTCCAATATATACTTTTAAAAATATAAATGCTTTTGGCCCTTCCCTAAACTCGGTACAAAATGAGGTTTAGGGATAGGAACCTGGTGAAACAACTCCAGTCCTGAGTTTTATTACAGGCCTATAATTAAGTCTGGCTTTGCTCTACCTTCTAGGCCAGAGATTGAGTTCCAAGGGAATAGTGTTT